>NC_091685.1:55179545-55479772 GCF_041296265.1 Equus caballus
AGCATGAGGTTTTCAAAGTTCATCCATGTGGTAGATAAGCCCATCATTCTTTTACTTTACTTTGGAAAGTATACATGGCATTACATTTGCCATTTTAACCACTTTTCAGTGTACAGTTCTGTGACAGTAAGTACATTCACATTGTTGTGCGACCATCAGCACCATCCACTTCCAGGACTTACTCATCTTCGACTGAAACTCTGTCCCATTAAACACTAACTCTCCATTCCCCTCTCCTCCCATTCCTGGCAGCCACCATTCTCCTTTCTGTCTCTGTGAATTTGACTTCTTTAGGACCCTCATAGTAGAACAATCATGCAAAATTTATACTTTCATGACAGGCTCATTTTATTAGCACAGTGTCTTCAAGGTCATCCATGAGGAGTCAGTATCAAAGTAGCCTTCATTTTTATGGCCGCATAATATTCCCTTATATCCATAAACGACATTTTCTTCATCCATCTGTTGATGGACATTTGGGTTGCTTCCACTTTTTGGCTGTGACAAATGTGAACATTTGTGTACTAGTTTTTGTGTGAATGCGCGTTTCCATTCCCTTGGGTATATGCCTAAGGGTAGAAGTGCTGGGTCACACGGCAACTCCTACATTACATTTTTTTATTCTGATGATGGTGGTTGCTGAGTGAAACTATAGGATAAGATAATTGAGCAGCTTTCTGGAGGACGTGACTAACAGGGTGGGAAAGGGTTCCGTACAGAAAACTTGCAAAAGGATGTAGCCCTGAGACCAGCAACAATACATATTAGCTATACTCAGGGACCTCACCATCTGTCTAGACAGTCATCCAACAATGAGCATGCCTAGAAACCTGAGAGGAGATTGTGTCACTGGTAACTGAAGGAAACAAAAACCATTTAGTAAAACAACCCAAATTTAGTACATTTCTCCAAGACCAACTAAACCCTGTTTAAAAGAATGAACTTTCCAAATTTTGGAAAACAGCTTCCACTTAACACACAACAAATGTTCACATGCATATAGATTTTAAGAAATGGCCATTGAATCAGCAAGTTAAGATATACTTAAACAAACAAATCCCCCATCAGGAGCAAAAGATAAGCACTGTTAATATGTGAATGTCCAACTTTCTAGATTTTTTTCTGTCTATTGAAGTCTGATGATTTTTCAGTCGTTTGATATTGAGATACACATATGTTCTTCAAATGGTATCATATTGTACCTATATTTTTATAACCTGATTTTTCTACTGACAGTATTTCTGGAATGTTTTCCATGTTCACGATATTTTCCTGACTTCACGTTTATTACATGGATATGTTGTAATGTGTTTAACCACAGTCAGTTTTTCTGGAATTGGAATATTGAATACTTCCTGACCAGTTCTATATCTTTTCTAACCTCTTCAACCTCACCTGACCCCAAGGCCATGAGGTAAGGTGTGGTTGGATGGCGTGGCTCCTTTTCAGTCCTGGAAGGTGTGAATGGATGGAGGAGGACCTGTTCAGGGCAGGGCTGAGCAGCCTAGTCTCAGGTGCAGAGCAGCTTCCCCAAAGTGGAGGGCTGGCCAGAAAACTGTCTGCTGAAGGGTTTGGGTTTCCTGGGGATTAGGGGAAGAGTTTGGGTTTGTCTAAAATCCTTCTAATCTTTTCATATTTTTGTGTTTGTACAGTAAGAGGTATCATGCAAAATGGAATGGAGGAGCAAAATGTTACTTCCTCTCATGGTAACCCTAAATTATGCTTGCTCTCATGGTCTTTTTTTCCTTTCCCAGCTCTGGATTCTCTTTGTTCTTTCCCAGTAGAGGAATCCCAAGGAGGACTGATCTGTTTTTGCAGGTGTAAAACCATAGTATGTGTAAGTTAGTGTTTCCTTCTCGTTGAAATAGTGTGACATAAATGTTTTCATTAATTGTTCTGATGCTTCCTACCCAAAAGAACCGCATTTGATTATCTTCTTCCCAGTTCCTCCCATTCCAGTGAACTGAACAATGGTTCCAAATAACCTAGTCCTCCTTATGTGGCCCAGTCTCTTCTAGCACTGATCAGATTATTCTCTCCTATGTGCTCAACTTAGTAATATTAGGAGCTATAATGGAGGAATGAAGAAATTAAGCCCTGTAAAGTAATGATTTGAGCTTCCTGTGTCAGGACTGTAGCTGGAAGAGAGATGGAGATCCCATTTGGCCAAGCAGGGAAAGACTCTGACATTCTCACAGGCATGAGAATTCTAGATACATGTGATAAAGCCCAGCAATGAACAGTCTCTGGAGGCTGAGATCGAATGCTCTGTGAGGTTTTTGGAATTGAATAGCAATATGAATTAGGGTTTGTAATATATGGATCATGGTTCTTGGTAAGGAATTTCTGAATAAGTACAATGAATATTTTATTATTGACTAGGATGTGCTGAAATTGAATGACCTTGGTATAATTCTGGATCATCATACATCGAGTATTCTCTAAATCAGTAACCACAAAAGTGTTCAGTGAGGGATTGTTAATGGCCATAAAAGAGAATAAAAGCATAAGTAGTTTAATTTAGCAGAGATGAAGAACAGAAATGACCTTAGAAATGTTGTCCAACCTAGTGTATAGAAACCTAGTCATCTGGAGATGATTAATTCTATTATACCCGTGAGTTTGAGTGCTATGCAGCCATTCAAAATATTTGTTAAAATAAGAAAAGTATCTGTCATAGGATTTAACATAAAGAACTTGAGGATTGAAGACATTCCTTAGTTTATCAAACCCTCTTATTTTTCTATCCCTTGTGACAATGTCTTTATTTCATTTGGAGTGTTTAGCCCATTTACATTTAATGTTATCATTGATACAGTTAGAAGAAGGTCATCCATTTTATTATTTTCTGTTTTCTCCATCTGGATTTTGTTTCCATATTTCTCTATTTTGTCTTCTTGGGTTAATTAAATATTTATTTAAAATTCCATGTTAATTTGCTTCTTTGCTGTACTTTGTGATCATTTTTAGTGGTCATGGTCTGTATTATTATGCATATTCTTAACTATTCAGAATCTACTTAGAGTTAATATTGATCTCTACTCTTACTCATCAAGTGTAAGAGCTTGCAATTTATAGCCCCTATCTTCTATATTGCAGCTGTCATATATATTATATCTATCTTTATATAAAACTATAATACCATGTCTTTAATAACATCTTTATTGATATAGTACACAGCACATATTTAAAGTATACACTTGGATTCATTTTTTTAAATTTTGATATAATAGACATGTAACATTATATTAGTTTCCGGTGTACAACATAATGATTCAATATTTGTATATTTTGAGAACTGATCCCACTAAGTCTAATAAATATCCATTGCCACATATAGTTACAAATGGATTCAGTTTGAAATGTGTATACATCCATGAAACCATGACTACGGTCAAGATAATGAACAAATCCATCACTCCCAAAGCCTTTGTAATCCTCCCACCTCCCAGCCTCCTCCCCCTCTGCTTCCAGACAACCACTGATCTGCTTTGTGTGACCATAAATTAGTTCACAGTTTCTAGAAGTATATATAAACGTAATCAAACAGTATGTTTTCTTTTTGGTCTTGTTTCTTCCACTCAGCGTAATTACTTTGAGCTTCATCCATGTTGTTTCATGTATCAGTTCAATCCAATAGATAGCTGAGTAGTATTCCATTATATGGATATATTATAATTTATTTATCCTTTCTCCTGTCAACAGACATTTGAGTTGTTCCAGTTTGAGGCTATTATGAATAAAGCTGCTATAAACATTTCTGTGAGAGTATCTGAATGGGTCTAAGTTTTTATTTCCCTTAGGTAAATACCTAGGTGTAAAATTGTTAGGAAGTAAGGTAGTTGTATGTTTGACTTTAGGATGAATTGACAAGCTGTTTTCCAATTTTTAAAACTGTTTTACAGTCCCACTATTAATTTATGACTGTTCCAATGACTCCACATCTTTATCATCCTTCTTGTTATCAGTCTTTTGAATTTTAGCCATTCCCTCTAAACCCTTTTTTTAGCTGAATGTCACAAATTTTGACATGTTCTATCTTTATTATTATTCAGGTCAACAAATTTTAAGTTCCATTTGAAATTTCTTCTTTGACTCATGGGTTACATAAATATGTATTGCCTAATTTCCAAACATTTCCCAGATATTCCTGTTACTGGCTTTTAATAATTCCGTTTTGGTCTAAGAATACACTCTGTGTGATTGGATATTTCTAAATTTATGAGACTAGAGTTTTGTTTCCCAACATATGGTCTAACCAGGTGACTATTCCATATGCACTCAAAAGAAGAGGTGTTCTGTTGTTGTTGGGTTTTTCTATAATTGATAACTAAGTCTATTTGTTTGGTAGTGTTTTCTTCTTTGTTATTACTGACTTGCTATCTATTTACTGAAAGAAGAGTGTTGAAGTCTCTTTACCATTTTATTTTTTTCCTATTACTTTTCACTTCTGTTTGTTTCCTATGTTTTGAAGCTATTATTAGGTACATTCACACTTGTGAATGTGGGCTTGAGGAATTGGATGCTTTTTCATTATTAAATGGCTTTCTGACCCTGGTAATATTCCTTGTTCTGAAGTCTCCTTTGTCTGGTATTATCACAGCCACTACAGCTTTCTTTGGATTAGTGTTTCCATGATATTCTCTTGTCTATCCTTTTACTTTTGCTCTATTTTTCTTACATATATATATATATGTATGTATGTATATATATATATTTAAAATGTATATATTGTGTAAATGTGTATATATATTAAAATGTCTAGTATTGTCCTTTCTTTCCTAAACCCAGTCTGACAATCTCTAAATGTAATCATTAGACAATTTACAATTGATGTAATTATCTATATCAGCAGTTCTAAAACTTTAACATGTATAAGAGTCACCTGGAGAGCTTGTTAAACTGTACTTTTCTGGACCCATCACCAGTATGTTTGGTGGAGCCCAATGAATCTGCAATGCTATCAAGTTCATAGCTTGTTCTAATGCTGGCCCAGTAACCACATATCTATGTATTTATGTCTCTATGTACCATTGACACCTTTTTTCTGTCTGCCTATCTGCTGCTTGTTTCCTTTTCCCACTTTCTTGCCTTGTCTTAAATTGAATTTTTTCTTTTGTATTTCCACTTTGACTTATCAGATATACCCCTTTATTTTATTTTTTGACGTTATTCTAGAGTTTCCAGTACTTACCCCAATCCATCCTCAAATACTGTTATACTATGTAGCATGTAAGGTAAGAATGTTCAACAGTATATTTACCTTTCGCCTTCCTATCCTTTGGATTATTTTTATCATACAGCTCACTTCTGCCTATAATATACATCATACAATGCATCATTATTATTTTTGCTTTATGCATTTAATCCTTTTTTTAAAGTTTAAAATCAAAATTATTTATTATTTGTTGTTACCTATTTATCCATTATGTAGAAGCTTTTAGAAAGCTAGAAAGCAAACAACTAGCAAGAATGGTTTATGAGGGTATGAATTTGAAATAGATCCCCGGGGGAAAATGAATCCAGCTCATATTATGGGGAAATGTGAAGAGTCATTAATTCATATTAAGTGGCCTTGCTATTCTATTAACAAACACAAAAATACATTCTCTAGTCACCATTCTCATTTTAACACAAGCAGTAAGATATCCGTGCAGAAGCTGGAGTTCAAAAAGTTAAAAATAAACCTGAATCAAGAATAATTTCAAAAGTACTCAAACAAAAAAAGGTAGCGGAGAGTGGAAATTCAAATGTAGCAGGACATTATCTGATTAGAAAACTGTTGTCATTGTCCTCCACTGAAATGGCCCACAAACTGCTGAGGTAGTCTATGACCGCTACTGTGGGATTGAATTTGTATCAAAATTTGGCGGCTCAGTTTTTCCTATCCCCTTTTTTTTAAAATCCCACATGACAGAAGGGCATAGGTAACACATTTTACTGTTAAATATGATTTGAGCCTGCTGGAAGACTGCCCATTGAAAAGTGTCACCCTGGCAACTCACCTCTGGCTTCTACTTTTTCTTTCTTTTATTTTTAAATTTAGTTTTTTAAAAAATTTTTATTGAGTTAATGATAGGTTACAATCTCGTGAAATTTCAGTTGTACATTATTGTTTGTCAGTCTTGTTGTAGGTGTACCACTTCACCCTTTTGTGCCCATCCCCCACCCCAACTTTCTCCTGGTAGCCACTAATCTGTTCTGTTTGTCTACATTTTAAATTCCTTATATGAGTGGAGTCATACAGAGATTGTCCTTCTCTATCTGGCTTATTTCACTTAACATAATTCTCTCAAGGTCCATCCATGTTGTTGCAAATGGGACGATTTTGTTATTTTTTATGGCTGAGTAGTATTCCATTGTATATATATACACCACATCTTCTTTATCCAATCATCAGTTGATGGGCATTTAGGTTACTTCCACGTCTTGGCTATTGTAAATAATGCTGCAACGAACATAGGGGTGCATGGGACTTTTGGAATTGTTGACTTCAAGCTCTTTGGATAGATACCCAGTAGTGGGATAGCTGGATCATATGGTAGTTCTATTTTTAATTTTTTGAGGAATCTCCATACTGTTTTCCACAGGGGCCGCACCAGTTTGCATTCCCACCAGCAGTGTAGGAGGGTTCCTTTTTCTCCACAACCTCTCCAAAATTTGTTACTATTAGTTTTAGATATTTTTGTCATTCTAATGGGTGTAAAGTGATATCTCAGTGTAGTTTTGATTTGCATTTCCCTGATGATCAGCCATGATGAGCATCTTTTCATGTGCCTATGGGCCATCTGTATATCTTCTTTGGAGAAATGCCTATTCATGTCTCCAGCCCATTTTTTGATCGGGGTTTGATTTTTTGTTGTTGAGTTGTGTGAGTTCTTTATATATTATGGATATTAAGCCTTTGTCAGATGTATGACTTGCAAATATTTTTTCCCAGTTAGTGGGTGGTTTTTTTTTTTTGTTTCAATCCTGTTTTCATTTGCCTTGAAGAAGCTCTTTAGTCTGATGAAGTCCCATTTGTTTATTCTTTCTATTGTTTCCCTTCTCTGAGAAGACATGGTGTCCAAAAATATCCCTTTAATACTTCATGTCAAAGAATGTACTGCCTGCATTTTCTTCTAGAAGGCTTATGGTTTCAGGTCTCACCTTTAGGTCTTTGATCCATTTTGAGTTTATTTTTGTGCATGGTGAGAAAGAATGGTCAATTTTCATTCTTTTCCATGTGGCTTTCCAGTTTTCCCAGCACCGTTTGTTGAAGAGACTTTCTTTTCTCCATTGTAGGCCTTCAGCTCTTTTGTCGAAGATTAGCTGTCCATAGATGTGTGGTTTTATTTCTGGTCTTTCAATTCTGTTCCATTGATCTGTGCACCTGTTTTTGTACCAGTACCATGCTGTTTTGATTACTGTAGCTTTGTAGTATGTTTTGAAGTCAGAGATTGTGTTGCCTCCAGTTTTGTTCTTTTTTCTCAGGATTGCTTTAGAAATTCGGGGTCTTTTGTTGCCCCATATGAATTTTAGGATTCTTTGTTCTATTTCTGTGATTGGGATAGCATTGAGTCTCTAGATTGCTTTAGGTAGAATGGACATTTTAACTATGTTTATTCTTCCAATCCATGTACATGGAATGTCTTTCCATCTCTTTATGTCGTCTTCCATTTCTTTCAGAAAGGCCTTGTAATTTTCATTGTATAGGTCTTTCACTTCCTTAGTTAAATTCACCCCAAGGTATTTTATGCTTTTGGTAGCAATTGTGAATGGTATTGTGTTCTTGAGTTCTTTTTCTGTTAGTTCATTATTAGAATATAGAAATGCTACTGATTTATGCAAATTGATTTTATACCTGCAACTTTGCTGTAGTTGTTGATTACTTCTAAAAGTTTTCCAATGGATTCTTTGGGGTTTTCTCTATATAAGATCATGTCGTCTGCAAACAGCGAGAGTTTCTCTTCTTTCCTCCCTGTTTGGATTCCTTTTATTCCTTTTTCTTGCCTGATTCCTCTGGCCAGGACCTCCAGTACTATATTAAATAAGAGTGGTGATAGAGGGCATCCTTGTCTCATTCCTGTTTTCAGGGGGATGGCACTCAGTTTTTGCCCATTGAGTATGATGTTGTGTGTGGGTTTGTCATATATGGCCTTTATTATGTTGAGGTAGTTCCCTTCTATGCCCATTTTGTTCAGAGTTTTTATCATAAATGGCTGTCAGATCTTGTCAAATGCCCTCTCTGCATCTATTGAGATGATCACGTGGTTTTTATTCCTCAGTTTGTTGATGTGGTGTATCACGTTGATTGATTTGCGGATGTGGAACCATCCCTGTGTCCCTGGTGTGAATCCCACTTGATCATGATGTATGATCCTTTTGATGAATTACTGAATTCTGGTTGCCAAAATTTTGTTGAGAATTTTTACATCTATGTTCATCAGAGATATTGGCCTGTAGTTCTCTTTTTTCATGCTGTCCTTGTCAGGCTTTGGTATCAGCTTGATGTTCGCCTCATAGAATGTGTTAGGAAGTGTTCCATCCTCCCTAATTTTTTGGAATAGCTTGAAAAGGATAGGTATTAAATCCTCTCTGAAAGTTTGGTAGAATTTCCCAGGAAAGCCATCTGGTCCTGGGGTTTTATTCTTTGAGATGCTTTTGACTGCTGTTTCAATCTCTTTCCTTGTGATTGGTCTGTTCCAATTGTCTGCTTGCTCTTGAGTGAGCTTTCGGCGATTGTAGGAGTCCAAGAATTTATCCATTTCCTCTAGGTTATCCATTTTGTTGGCATATGGTTTTTCGTAGTATTCTCTTATAAACTGCTGTACTTCTGCGGAGTCTGTTGTTATTTCTCCTCTTTCATTTCTGATTTTGTTTATTTGAGCTTTCTCCCTTTTTTCTTTGTAAGTCTGGCTAGGAGTTTGTCAATTTTATTTATCTTCTCAAAGAACCAGCTCTTTGTTTCATTGATGCTTTCTACTGCCTTTTTCATTTCAATAGCATTTACTTCTGCTCTGATTTTTATTATTTCTCTCTTGCTGACTTTGGGCTTTGTTTGTTCTTCTTTCTCTAATTTGGTTAGGTGTAGTTTAAGATTACTTATTTGGGATTTTTCTTGTTTGTTAAGATGTGTCTCTATTGCAATGAATTTTTCTCTTAATACAGCTTTTGGTGTATCCCATATGAGTTGGTATGGCATGTTATCGTTTTCATTTGTCTCCAGGTATTTTTTGATTTCTTCTTTAATTTCTTCAATGATCCATTGCTTTTTCAATAGTGTATTGTTTAGTCTCCACATCCTGTGCCTTTCTCAGCTGTTTTTTTTTGTAATTAATTTCCAGCCCTATAGCATGATGATCGGAGAAGATGCTTGTTATTATTTCAATTTTTTAAAATTTGTAGAGGCTTGCCTTGTTTCCCAACATATGGTCTATCCTTGAGAATGTTCCATGCCCACTTGAGAAGAATGTATATTCTGCTGTTTTTGGATGAAGTTTCTATATGCCTATTAAGTCCAATTGTTTTAGCTTTTCATTTAGCTCCACTGTTTCCTTGTTAATTTTCTGTCTGGATGATCTGTCCATTGATGTGAGTGGGGTGTTGAGGTCCCCTACTATTATTGTGTTGTTTTTAATATCTTCCTTTAGGTCTGTTAATAGTTGCTTTATTAACTTTGGTGCTCCTGTGTTGAGTGCATAGATATTTATAAGCGTTATTTCTTCTTGATGAAGTGTCCCTTTGATCATTATATATTATCCCTCTGTGTTTCTCTTTACTTGCCTTATTTTGAAATCCATTTTGTCTGATATAAGTATTGTGACACCTGCTTTCTTTTGTTTGCTATTAGCTTGGAGTATTGTCTTCCACCCCTTCACTCTGAGCCTGTGTTTGTCCTTGGAGCTGAGGTGTGTTTCCTGGAGGCAACAAATTGTTGGATCTTGTTCTTTAATCCATCCAGCCACTCTGTGTCTTTTTATTGAACAGTTTAATCTGTTTACATTGAGGGTGATTATTGATGCATGAGGGCTTAATGTTGTCATTCTGTCGCTCGTTTTCCGGTTTTCCTGCATTTCCTTTGTTTCTCATCCTGTGTGTTTTAGCCTACCCATTGACTTCTGCAATTTCTCATGCTGGGTTTCTTAGCTTTTTCCTTATTTATGCTTTGTGTGTCTGTTCTGCTTTTTAGTTTAGTGGCTACCCTGAAGTTTGTATTCAGAATCTCATGCATAACGTAGTCCATTTTCTGGTGGTCTCTTACTTCCTTAGCCTAAACTGATTCAGTCTCTTTCCTCTTACCCTCCTAAATTATTATTTTGATCTCTTATTCCATCTTGTGTTGTGAGTTTGTGGTTAGAGTGATAATATTGTCTTTGCTTTGGTGATTTCCTTCTCTTTATCCTAATGTCATAGTTGGATATTTGCTATCCTATTCTGATTCTATCTATTTGTCTCACTACTCTGTGTTTTGTGACCCCTTTCTCCCTTTTTTCAGATATGAGGGCCTTTTTGAGGATTTCTTGTAGTGGAGGTCTTGTGCGTCAAAGTCCCTTAGCTTTTCTTTGTCTGGAAAAGATTTAATTTCTCCCTCATATCTGAAGGATATTTTTGCTGGATAGAGTATTCTTGGCTGAAAATTTTTATCCTTCAAAGTTTTGAATATGTCATTCCAATCTCTCCTAGCTTGTAAGGTTTCTGTAGAGAAATCTGCTGAAAGTCTGATAGGGGTTCCTTTGTAGGTTTATTTTCTTCTGCCTGACTGCCCTGAGTATTCTTTCTTTGTCATTCATTTTTGCCATTTTTACTACTATATGCCTTGCAGTACGTCTTTTTACATTGACAAATCTAGGAGATCTGAAAGCTTCCTGCACACACATGTCTCTCTCAATCGCTAGATTTGGGAATTTCCCTGCTATTATTTCATTGAGCACACCTTCTGTTCCATTTTCCTTTTCCACACCCTCAGGAATACCAATGATTCTTAAGTTGCCTTTGCTCATTGAGTCGGCTATTTCTTGGACATTTTCTTCTGTGTTTTTTATTCTTAGTTCTCTTTCTTCCTCTGTCAGGAGCCATTCAACCTATCTTCGATTATGCTAATTTGCTCCTCTATAGTGTCTACATGGGCATTCAGGGAGTCCATATTCTGTTTTATCTGATCCATTGTATTTTTCATCTCTAGTATTTCTAATTGATTCTTCTTTATAGTTTCAATCTCTTTTGTGAAGTAACTCCAGAACTCGTTGACTTTTTTCTCTATATCTCCCTTTACCTCATTGAGTTTTTTGATGATAGCTATTCTGAATTTATTGTCACTTAGTTTACTTATTTCCAGTCATCAGGACATACTTCTGTGTTTTTATTGTTTTTCTTCTGCTCTGAAGCTTTTATAAATTGCTGGATGGTTGAGGAACGGTTTTTACACATAATTCTATTATTTGGTTGCAGTTACAGCCTGTTGCCACTAGATGGGGGTCGAGAGCAGCACGTTCTGAGCCCTCCACCATCAGCTGTGTGTGGCAGCACACAGCGCAGGTTGGGGGAGGAGGGGCACTTTCTCTCCCACGCAGACCTGGATTCTGATCAGCTCTCCCTCTCTTGTTTCCTGGGGCCTTGGCTTGATGGAGTCACCCCACGCAAAAGCTTTCCATTAGAGGGTTTCTGCTGCATGGGTCTGTGGGAGTCCTAGATGATTCCCTGGACGCGTGGCCCCTCCCCTGCTCCTTCCCTCATGGAGCCTCCCATGGCAGTGATCCCAGTCTCTAGGGGAGGGAGCGAAGTTCTTTATTACCCTGTTCCAGCTCCTCCAAGGGGGGCTCCAGCCTCTCTGCCTTCCATCATTTGGTTGATGTGAGTCTCTCACAATTTCTATGCTATTAGGATTATTTTTGTTGGAATGTGGTTGCTTCTTTTGGTTGTAATTTGGAGGGGAGAGAGTCCTGGGTGAGCTCACCCCGCCATGATGCTGACGTCACCTCTAAATAGATCTGTTTTGAATGGTGTTGATTTCATTTGGATAGAGACTTCTGTTGCTGCAAAGGAACCACCTGAAGATCAACTGGGCTCAAGCCAGGATCTGATATTTAAGGAAATGAATTCCTGGAGCAGAACTGCTGGCCTAAGGTCCCTAAGAGACTCAGAGACCCAGCACCCAGATCAGTCCACGTCCCCAGTGTTTTCTGTCTCCCAGGGGGTCCCAGCTGACTGTGGGGGCAACACCAGCCCTATGTAGGCTGCCTGGCCCACCCTCATGCACTGATGGAGAGCAACCTACCCACCTGGAAACTTGTCCCCAGGTCTCTTTGAGATAGTGAATGGCAGGGCTCTGCAGAGCAGAAAGGATGGTCTGGTGGGAAGAGAAGTTTCCGAGGCCCTCAGCTCTCCTGTGGAAGGGAAAAGATTGAGCCGTGAGGGGGAGCTGGAGCTCTGCTGCCTCTGGCTTCTGTCCCCTCACTGACTTCTTCTGTCCTGGATGAGACAGATGCCCAGGGAATTCAGGGATGGGACAAGTGGGACCCGATGAGTAACACTGCCAGGCACAAGGATTTGTAGCTCAACACAAGGAAGGAGCACAGGAAGGAAGTGAGCTTGCCCCCACTGGGACCTCACGTCAAGGTCAGTGTAGCCCTGGCAGGCGGGAATAGGGACAGTGCAGGCACTCAGACCACAGACTTCAATCCTGAGAGCTGAGAAACAAGAGACAATTCCCATGACTCCAGAGAGGGCCTCGCTGGACCTCCCACGACTTAACTCAGTCACCTGGATCCAGAGATCCATCACTCTGGCCCTGTCCTGGGATGTCATCCTTGGGTCCCTAAGGCAGGTGGTGATGACACAGTTGGCCACAGTGTTGGTGTGGGTGACAATGTCACAGATGGGGGGGTGCCAGGTACTCAAAGTCCCTGTTGTTGTGCTGGGACCAGATGGAGCCCCGGCAGTGGCCAGGCACCAACTTCTTGAACAGCTCCTCAGGAAGATTCAAAGTGTTATCTGGCCCTGCCACACACCAACCTGGTGTACACAGTCCCTCACAGTCCCAGGTAGGGTGAGGTCAGAGCTGGAGCTCAAGAAGCAGATAATGTGGTCTGAGGCTTGTGGGAGTCCCTGGGTTTTGTGTCAGCTTAATGCACCCAGCACAGGATGACCCAGGACACGATACTGTGTGGAAGTGAGGGGGCATTTGCTTCCAGCCCAGTTTCGCTTCTCTAAGCTCCAGAAAACAGCCCACACCTGCCCATCTCAAGGGGCATCTTCCACCCATTCTGATCACTCTCAGGTGTGACTCCCCATTCTGATGCACATTCTCCCGAGGCAGGGACACCCATGGGCTCTGTTTGTTTGTCTCTCCTGTCAATACACATCATGTGTCTAATAAGTGCTGAGGCTGTCATGGCCACCTGGCCAGATGGGAGATCCACCTGAGGACCTGGCAGCACTTCAGTGAGCTCCCCTCCCCAACCAAAGGGCCAGAGTCTGCCCAACTTCTACTCTCTTCCACCTCCTTGATCTGCACAGCCACCCTGTGAAGCAGGTGCTCTGAGTGTCCATCCCTACTGTCGCTGTGGGGACAGTGAGTGCTTGGGGGTAAAGAAAGCTGCCCAGGTCACAGTGTTGGCAAAGGAGGGCACAGGGATTTGGACCCAGATCATCGGATTCCAGATCAGGGAATGGCAGGTGTGGGGCAGCTCAAGGTACAGGGAAGCCAGGACCCACTCACCCTATGAGCCCCGCTGCTCACTGCAGCCATCCTCATCAGCTGCTCTGCCACCAGCTGGGGAGGGAAGTCCAAGAGGTTCAGCTTCTCTCCTCCTTCAGCAGGCTCTCAGTGGTCACGGTCCAGGGACAGGTGGCTCTGGGGCTGGAACTGGTGAGCTTTTTATTTGTGCAGATGAAACTGGAAATCTCAGTAGAGACCATGGTTCAGTTGGCTCTGGTGAAGGAGACGACACTGGAGCTGAAGTTAATGGTGGTGCTTGCTCTGGCCCTGGAGGGGCCAATGCAGGTGATGCTGGCTCCAGCTCTACAACAGGTGGTGGGACTTGAGCTGGAGCTGGCTCTAGCCCAGGAGCTGCTCTGGCTCTGGCTCTGGAAGTGGTGGGAGCTCTGGAGCTGGCTCTGGAGCAGGATAAAGAGAAAGTTTCACCCACATACCTGACTTTTCCTGTGCCTTTACAAAGACAGGAAAGACTCCACTGCCTTTAAGGGAACTCCAGCACAGAAAGACTTCCAAGACTGTAGTCCCCTCACCTTCCTGCTCTGTCTTAATGGGCTTGAGATGCCCCAGCTGGACTGGCAGAAGGTAGGCATGGCCCTCCAGCTCTGAACCATGAAAGCTGACATGTACAATGGCCAGCTTCATTGTCAAACAGGGAAAGTGCAGGCACTCCCATATATCCAGCCCTTGGTCCAGCCAGGTTGCCACCATAGAAGAGATAGCACTGGGGGGAGGCAGATGTGCCACAGAGTCAGAGGCCTGGCCTTTCCTTAAACACTGCCCTCCCAAGGCACCCTAGTTTGCATCTGGGCCCCTGTCCCTGTCCCTCGCCCTCCAGAGGAGAGCCCCATCCAAGCCCTGAACACTGGCTGGCTGTCCTGGCAGTGGCAGGCCTGCTCATCCAGCAGGCTGAACACAGAGTCTGTGGGAGTCTCTTGCTCCCACTGACACTCTTCTCTTGTAGGGCCTGAACACAGCCCACTCAGCCCTCCATGCACTTGGGCAACTGCAGTGAAGACTGAGGCAGCTTTGTGAGCAGCTTGCTCACGTACCTCCTTCTCTGGACCTGGTGGTGGTCAAAAGGAGTGGATGTGGATAAAGTGAGGCAGAGTGAGATGGGACTCTGGTGGGGATGGGTCTCTAGGAGACAACTCAACCCAGCCTCCCTTCTGGTTCCCAGGGGGCCTGGGACCCATCCACAGCTCTCTTTGATTCCTGTCTTCCTTGAGTGGAAACCACTAGACATCAGCCCTCCCATGTGAATTAAAAGATGAGTGAGACACAGTGTTCTGCCAGGCATTCCCCAGCCACAGCCCCCATCCTCTCCCTCAACCTTGTTCTCTAGAGACAGGAGGCACTCCTTCTGGATCCAAAGACTGCTCACTTTTTTAGGTGGTCCTATGGTCCATCATCCAACTCACAATGTGGGAAGATGCCTCCAGATGTCCAAGAGAGTATGAGGGCATCACAGGATGTATGGTCGATGGGACCTGCGAATGATGTTGTGTGACTGTTTGACCCTCAGATTAGAATTGAGGCCCAGGGAGGGTGTCTCCTTCCTTCACTTAGTTACACTTAGTGTCTCCAGAAGCCATGCACAGAGTAGGTGCTTCCCAAACCAGAACCATCCCAGGTATCTGAGTGGGCCCAGGTCCCCTCTGCTGCCCCAGGGATCCCTAATTGGCTACACCAAGGGCAAGCACCAGGATCAGCTGGATAGAATCTCAAACTCTTTGACAGGGTGCTCTCCAGGTGCTTTTCCAAACTCAGAGAGGCCACAAGCCAGTGATGGGAGAGGAAGACTACGTTTCATGGGGGGACACAGAAATAATAACCATGAACACCCACAGCAGGGCCCACAGCCCTCTCTGCAGAGCCAGGTCCCAGTGAAGCACGTGCCGTGGCTGATCCCATTCATCCCTGGGAGAACTCTATGAAATTGATCCTCTCTCATCCAACTTTTCAGAGGAGCAAACTGAGGCTCAGAGACATGTGGTGACATTCCCAAGACACACAGCTGGCAGTGGGGAGTCACCACTATGCTGAGGAGGGGGTGGGTACTCACCTGGGAAACAGATGGTCCAGGGCCTGATGGGATGTGTTGAAGGCCAAGTAGTTAAACACGAAGGTGGTGACATTGCAGATGTTTATACCCAGAAGGCTGGGACCATGAACTCTGTCAGCTTCTCCATCATGCCTGCCTGGACAGTGTGCCATTTATCCTGCAGGCCTCATTTATGTACACGGTGGACTCACCTTCACGCTGGGTGGAACGCAGAAGGACAGAGTCAGCAGCACAACCATGAGCCACCAGGAGGATGGAGGTCTGCAGTTCACCCAGGAACTCCCAGCCCCTCAGGGAAGTGTGCAACACAAGGGACAGGAGCTCCCACACTGAACAAGATTCTGGGCTTTCAAAGTACAATCTGAGTTTGGGCAGGGGAAGGACCCTACACTGAGCTCCCTCAAGGCCATTTGTTAGCTGAGGAACAACAGACCTCCCTGTATCATGATCACCATCCCAGTGAATCCCCAACAGACACCCCCACTATAGAGATGAGAACAGAGCCTCAGGCTTGCCAAGGGGCTTCTCAAGGTCCTGTGGGTCAGAACTGAGAACTTCCCCAAGAGAGGGCTGTGTAACACTCCCTCTAAGCTGTCTGAGTCTTCATCTGCCCCTGATATGGAGGGAACTGTTCTGTGGGAACCTCACCCTTCCCCAGCTTGGACACAGTGTACAGGGCAGAGACACGATATGAGAATCCTGTCAACTTTAAAAAGACACTTTCATTTCATTTCTTTTCTTTCTTTTACAGTAAAGGGAGTTTTGGGACCCTCGTTATGGGGTGTCCCAGGTTCAGAAGAAGGCAAAATTCAAAGATACTCGTAGCTTAGTGGGAAGTGAAAACAACATCAATGTTTTCTCTAATATTCCTAGGAATATGGAAAGAGGGACTTCCTACACTCCTACATAATTGGAAGAGAAGTCCAGATTCCTTTTGGAAATGGCACTGTGGGACACTAAGGTGGGATAACCCTGTTAGGGTCCTGGGAGAATCTCACTTTGAGTCTGGATTCGGGCCAGCCCTGGTCCTCTAAGGATCATGGGTGGGGAGACCCCTCCATGCCCACTCTCACCTCAGACCAGCCCTGGTCATTGTTGGTGGCCCAGAGCATCTGTCCCCTGTCCAGGGAGATGGAGTAACTGAAGCTATCTGTCAGTTCCTTTACCATCTCCTGCATGCAGCTCTGCAAACATAATGCCTAAAAGCCAGGCCAAGAGGTCACAGGGGCCTGCCTCAACTTGGCCACCGGGGAAGACTTCACCACAGATCAGGTACAGAGGGGCATCTGTGTAGACCTCCAGCTAAGAAGGGAATGATATGACACCCAGAGGGCTTGGGATTAACATACGGGTAGGGGAGTTTGGTCCCCAGCACTCACCTTCCCATTCTGCCAGCCATGACCTGGGCTATGAACATAACACACTGCCAGTTTCCAACACCAAGCAACCTGCTCCTGCCCAAGGTGGGCCCCTGCTCAGCCCCACCATCTCTCACTCCACTGCCCAGCACATAACGAGGGCCAAGGGGTGTGGCGGTGTCCAGGTGGTATCCAGTTGTGGCCTGACCTAGAGTGGCCCACCCTGTGTTACCTGAAGTTTCCTCTTGCCAAATGGTCAGAAGCATTGCAGGTGAGGGCTGAGCCAATGTCTACAGTGACTGAAGTGGCTCTTGTTCTCAGCTTTCCAGAAGCCAGAGCCTCAACAAGTCGGGATACAACATGAGAACATCCTGCAGTGTTGAGTGTCTCTTCTCAAATGAGCATGATAGGAGGCTATGTCTAGGATGTGGGTGCCTGAAGACCAGTGTGCTAAGTTCTGCTGGGGTCTGTCACCAAGGAAGTAAGGTCACTTATCCAAACTTCCATTATCTGAGCCCCTTCCTTCAATCACACCCACCCAAAACCCCCTCTGGGCTCTTGACTGCTCACCCTCCTTGCCCATGTCATCTCCATAGCAGTACACAAATATCCAGCACAGCGCCCCACACAGCACCTTGGGAATGGAACCGGGGTTCCAATGTGGAGGACACATAGCTGAGTTCAGACCTCTTTTTTCCTACCATTTTTATGTCCTAGAAATGCCACTGTGCCTCTCAGGGCCTCCTTAATCCCTCAACCTGCACAATGGGGATGATGCTAGAAATAGCTTCCTAGGTACATTCTTAGGTTTCTAAGAGAAAATAGCAACAATGACTGTGGGCCGCTGTCACGTGTCTAATGCACAAACTTAGAGGTGAAATAATGACAAGAAGGGGTGGGATATAGTGTGGAATATCTCTCAAAGCAGGCGTGGGTTCCTGCTCTGTGATCTTGAGACAGTCACTGCCCCTCTGGGCCTCATTTTCAGGCCTGTACCTTCAAGGGGTTGAAAGTAGAAGAAATTCAGATATTGTCATTCACTGGCATTAAACCTTCCACAGTCTCCTGTTTGACCCAAATGCCTCATGTTGGCCTATATGATGGGCAGCCTCCACAATGCCTGCCAATGCTCACTGTCTTCTGGTGTGCACATCTTTGTGTAACCACTAAATGGTTAGTAACTAGCTTCTGAACAATAGTGTACAGCCAATGTGATGGGATGTCACATCCAAGTTTTAGTAACAAAAAGCCTGTCCCTTCCCTCTTATTTTCTTGAGTTCCCTCCCTCTCTCCTTACCCCTGTTTCTATCTCCCTCTGTCTCTGTCCTATCTCTGGAACTGGGGGAGCAAGTGCCCATGTCTTCAGTTGCCCTATGTAGAGACTCCATAGGAGAGACCTCAGGGAGTGCCTAGCCAACAGAAGGATAGGAACTCAGACTGTCAGTCCAAACAAACCCTGTCAACATGCATGTGAGTGAACTTGGGAGCAAATCTTCCCCAAGTCGAGCCTCAATAGAGATGCAGCCTCTGCTTCAGAGAGACCTTGAGGCAGAGGCACCCGGCGAAGCTGTGCCCCATTCCTGGTCCACAGAATTGGTGACATGTTAAGGATTTATACTTTCTAGGTGCAAGGTCTTGAAGCAATGTCATCATAGAGAAACAGAAACTAACACAGTGTACCGGGCCCCATGATCTGGCCCTGCCATACTCCCATCTCCCCTCTTCTCACTTCTCAGGCTCTTTCCAGCCACACTGCTGCCTTTCTGACCTTTTCTGATCAAACTCACTTCTTTCTGTGCGTCTCTGCACCAGTGGTGCCTTCTCCCTGACATACAAGCTGCTCTCAGACATAGGCAGGCATGGCTTACACTTGTCATTCTGCTCACAGCAAATGTCACCTCTATGAGGCCTTTCAGAACCTCCCAGGTGCACTCTTCACTGACATGGATCTTATACCTGGAAGAGCATCACATGATTTCCTCCTTCTCGGTCTCATTTGGATAAAGTGAGTCCCTGAAGGTGGGCTTTCTGTTTTGGCGGAAGCAGATGCAGCTTCTTCTTGTTACCCCAGGCACATGGACTGTCTCTTTGGGGCTGAATTTTTCTCATCACAAATCCATTGTGAAAGGAAACCATAATTTCTTCTCTTTCATGTGTCTGATTTCCCCAAGAACACAGTGAGCCACCCCCTTTCCCTGTAACACAGCACCAGTCCATACACCCACAGCCAGAAAATTAGCATCCAGCTTAAGACACCACCAGACTCTGAATTCAGTTACTGCTGAGATCCTCCCATCCATTTTGTAATTCAGTGGTAGCTCCTGAGGTCACTTTTCCCCTGAGACCCAAGTTCTGGCCCACCCTTGGCTTCTTAGAGTAACAGTGGGATTTCCTAGAAGCCTTCCCAGTCTGGCAAAGAAGTGTTTTAAAATGCTCTCTGTGAATTTTCAAGGTCAGGGGATACTGGTAGAAGACATTTGGGTGTGTATGTGCAATAGTTTCAATGCAAATATTATCTTTTCCAGACATAGGTGAAAGAGTAGGGCTACTGGGTGTATGAGGAAAATGGATGAGCTGATGCAATGTCCTGATGGTGTGAAGTCTTCAAGAGCAAATATCATGGTTAAGAGTATAGGATATGGAGCCAATATCTTATGTTCAAATTCTAGCTCACTCACTTCCTAGATATTTGTAGTGGGCAAGTTACTTACCTTGTCCATGTCTCAGTTTCTTCATCTGTCATTGGCAAAAATGATAAGCATACCTAATTTCTAAGGACATGAAGAGTATTAAAGGAGTTAACGTGTGAAAAATGCTTGGAACACCTAGCACATCACAAGCACCAGACCTACATATGATAGATAAAATTTAAAAATTCTTCTGACACTGTCTGTAAGCTCCAAGGGGTGAGACTAGTGCCTGGATGGATGTAGAAAGCACCCCATGATGTAAGATGAATCAATGAATGGACAACACTGTTTAATGCATTATCAATGTTACATACATCTTCCTATGGGCATTCCTGAGCAGAATCACACCCAAACATACCTGCTGTGTCCTACATCATCTTCTTTGATTCTATCCAGGAATCACTGGGGCTTCTTGGACCTGGTAACACCACCCACTAAAGGTTTTCTTCCCTCTGTCAGTAAGCCCCAGGCCTTGTCCTAATTGCTGCAGCCCGCAGGGTCTGCACTCTGATTCTTTTCTTCACTTGAGGAAGTAGTGTCATCCCCAGAACTGGGCACACACAGAGCATCAGCCTTGGAGGAAACATATCCCTGGCTGGTGGCAGGCAGAAGAACGCCATGACAGGGTGGGACTTGGGGGAAACCCTCCAGGTGTTGTCAGAAAGAGCAGAACCAGGAGATTTGTCAGCAAGGACTGGTCTGGTTGGTGGACCTTGGTGGTTAAATAGTAGCAGGGGCAGCATGTTTCATAGGTCCTGGAATAATGCAATCAATATGACACTCATGAAACCAAAATCAGCCTAATGAGGTCCAAATTAATCCAATCATCTATTCCCTGACTAGTTCACTAATCACTAATCCAGGAGTGATTTAGAACAGTGATATTCATGTTCTGTCATCTCCTTTTCATTGATTGGCTAGAGTAATTATTCTTTACATATCTTGTATATTTTTACATAGTAAAGGAAAGCTGAGTTTTAAAACAACCCTTCTTGAAAAGTCTCTGAAACATATATAATTACTAACAGAATCCACTGATGGGAAATTCACAAAATATCTTGACTTTTAGTCTTTGGTTTTAGATCTTCCTGACTGATAAGTTATCATGACTTCTGACTTCTTTCCTCAGGTTAGTCCACTTAGGACCACGTAGAAGGGCAACTTCATGTCACTTGAGAAGTAGTGGTAGGACTTTAGGATGATGTTTGTTTCATTTTGTATGTGTGTGTGGTTGCGCATGTGTGTGTTTGAAAGTGTCTGCTGCATCTTGAAGTGTGAGTCAGATCGACTTCTTTCCTTGGGAAAAATTGTCGCTAACCACTTTCTCTGGGCTTCATTTTCATGGTTTGACCAGTGCTGTCCAATAGCAGAATTTAGCGCTCTTATAGAATTTAAAATTTTCTTAGTAGCCACATTTAAAAAAGTAAAAACAAACAGGTAGAACTAATTTTTTTTTTAGGCGATTTCCCCTGAGCTAGCATCTGTTGCCAATCTTCCTTTTTTTTCCCACTACTTAGTTGTATATCTTACTTGTAGGTCATTCTAGTTCCTCTACGTGGGATGCTGCCACAGCATGGCTTGATGAGCAGTGCATAGATCCACACTCAGGATCTGAACCAGTGAACCCTGGGCCACTGAAGCAGAGTGCATGAACTTAACCACACAGCCAGGGGCCAGCCCCCAAAACTAATTTTAATAGTATATTTTACCATTTACAACCAAGATACTACAATTTGTGTATGCAATCTATTTAAAAATTAATAATAAGATAGTTTACATTCTTTTTGTAATGGGATCTAGAAATCCATTTACAGTATATTCTCCATTTGTAAGTTGAATTTTTTCACCAATGCAATCTCTGTATTGACATATTATAATGGTCACAGTTGCAATATAAGATTCACATATGTAACAAGCTCCAAACACATAAAAATTTTCCACTGAATGACCATGTCAGATGAATGATGAAAAATCCCTACTGGGTCTAGTAAGAAAGGAATTGGTGTGGCCTTACAAGGGAAGCAGCCATAGAATGGTGAGGGCAGATGGAATGTGGGGTTTTCTGAGGAGGTGGTTGGAGGTGAGGACACAGGTACAGAATATAGATGACCTTTTCTCAGTGGTTCATGACTAAGGTGAAGGAGAAGAGACAGCAATTTCTCTATGAAATATTAGGCAATTTAAGGGACCTTGACTACATATGAAGGAAAAAGTGATGTGTGGAATATTGAAAACAGGCTTTGTGGAAAATCAAGGAGTAAATATGCCAACACATGAAAAGAAAGCAGAATTTCCAGGCATTATGGATGCTTCCCAGTTGATGCAGCTGACTTTGGATTTACCATGGTAACAAAATATCATGTTGTGTCATTAAATTATAACACCAGCAGTAGCTAAGGCATGGCGGATAATCAAGATCTTCTGGGTTGAAGTTTTACAAGGCACATATGATGGCAGTAAGAAATTTTGGATGGTATTACATTATATCATAGATCTTAGAATCCAGGCAAGATAGGAATAGGAGAAGAGAAATTAAGCTGAGGAGACATGATCTGGCATCACTTCCAATTTTGAGGAAAGGGTATCTATTGTATGAGTGTTTGAGTAAAAACTGGTCATCAGGAATTTGTGGTGGGCTAGTATGTTTTCTGAATTATTTATTTTTCAACATGATCCCTTGGGTTGATGGAAGCATCTGGGAAAAAGGAGTGAGTCACTCAGAGTTGGGCAGATGGTAATGTCACTACTGATTCAAGCTCTAAAGGGGTTATGAGCACCAAGTGGCCAATAGGAGACAATATTTGCAAAACATATCCCTAGCAAAGCACATATATTTATAATATATAAAGAACTCATACATCCCAATGGAAACAAGACAAGCAACACTTCCTTGCTTACCAGGAGACAGTAGATCAGGCAGGTGATGAGCACCTGGAGTCCTGCCAGCAGATGAGGATGATGGCCCTGAAAGGGAGGTCTGGGGAGACAAGTTCTGGGCTGGGCTACCTCTTGCTTTTCCCCCAGGGCTCATGCTCTGCTCCCACTGTGATCCTCAGTCCTTGACATGGGTTGGCCAGCTTTCATCAACATCCAAGACACAGTGTGCATGGTTCTCTTTGATGAGGCACAGCATCAAGATATTCCTTCCCCACCCTGGACTAGGGCTTCCTTGAGGCTTACCACAACTCTCAGTCAAGGCACCATTTTTTATGGAGAGTACCCTGGAAGTCAATGAAATGGAGAATATATGTGAGTGTGTTTTATTCTTTTAAATAAAGATTTTCAAACACACAGAAAAGTAGAACATTATCAGACACATCCATCCCCTAGCTTTAACAATGTATACTTCATCCAGTTAAAACAATATTTCATCCAATGTATAAATTATTAACACCTGCCACCCTTGCTTTCTCCCATATTTTCACTGAAATATTAAAGTAGACATCCTGATGTTTCACCTCATTTCAGTTTGCATCTCTGAAAAATCAGGACACTTTCCTACATAATCCAAAACTATTATCACACTACAAGCACATCACAAATTAAATCAAATTTATACCTCGGGGCACAGAGGACTGGAATTGGGCTGGGTCATCAGTTGGCAAGCCCATGGGATCTCTATAAATTTGTAAATTCCCACTCAAATGATTTCTTCTCTGCCTAAAAACAAATTCACCCCCTTCTCCTTTACTAATTTTTTTTTTATATTCATATTCCAGGATTCACCTACAATGGAATTTGCTTTAGGAAGACTTCTCCAATTACCACTCCCAAATATGGACTGGTTCACATCAAATAATTTATAATTTTCAATTGCTTATTCTTGTTGCCAACTACAACACCTACACCAGCAACTCCAGGGGGTAGGGGACACAGAGCACTCATTGGGCATGAGGGGAGGGTTGCAGGTCTCCCTACTTGTGCAACCTTTCCCCAGGCAACTTCTTAGAGATTTGTTGTCCAATATGGAGAAGCAACAAGCGCCTTTTTAAAGTAAAATTAATTTTAATTAAATAAAATTACAAAATCTAGTACCTTGGTAACATCAAAAGCCAGTAACCATAAAACCAGTCACAATGCCATCCTTCAAGTACTTGATAGCCATATGCATGTATGCACGGATAGCACAGATATAGAACATTTTCATTATTACAGAAAGTTCTAGTGAATCATGCTGATTTACAGAAGGACTTGGCAAACTACATCCTGTGAGTCAAGTCAGGCCCATTCCTATTTTTATACAGCCCATGGATCAGAAAACAGGCCCATCCCATCACACCAGCCAAGATTGGTTCACACACAGATGGATGTCCTCCCTGACCATCTGGCCAAGTGCTTTAAGAGCAGAGACAATGAAGCAGGTGTCCAGAGAGGGGAGGTGACTAGTCTGAGGCAAAGAGCCATCTGGGAGAAGGGAAGTGCCTGCTGTATCCCACTGGGAGTCCTTTTCTTTCCCTCCTGCCAGGCTGAGAAATTTGAATGCTATCCCACCCCCAGGCTTCCAGATTCCCAGGAAAGACCCCAAGTGTGGAAGCTAGAAACTCCACTCCTGCCTCAATGACCGGGGAGGCTTACCATCCACAGGGTCGCTGTTCTTGTCCAGGGAAGAGTTCTGTGGCTGAGTACCATTTTGGGTCAGCTGAAGGAATTCTCCACAGATGGCAACTGTATCCAGTCTCTGTGCCAGTGGTGAGAAATTATACAGGGAGGCCACTCTAGTGTGATTACTGTGGGGGACAGACCTATAAGGGCACAAAGAATGAACAAGGGTTTCTGGAATTCTATGCTGATTCTAGATGCCTATATCTAGGGCCTGTTCAAGAGAACTTTCTGCAAGAATGTAAACATTTGTGTCTGCACTATCCATTACAATCATTATTAGCCCTATGTGGTTTTCCAGCACTTAAAATATGGCTAATGTGTGTGAATGAGGAACTAAATTTCTCATGTAATTTAATTTAATGTAATTAGTTTAGACATAAATAGCCATAGAGAGAACATTTCTGAAATGGTGGAGTAAGGACTTCTGAAAGTCCATACAAACAATGAGGACAGTGGTAAAAATGGTCCAAATAAACTTTTTCAGAGTTTATTAGTTAACCAAAGGCTTGCAACAATTTGAGGAGCATTACGTTAAGAAAGATGGTGGAATCTTGGTAAAGGGAATAATCTCAGTGGTATTAAAATTTGTGCTATTCCCACTCTGCTCTCACAATATCCTCAGTAACTTTGAAAACCATCAGTCTCAGAACCGTGGTATCTGTGAAAACCAGCAGCCTAGTAGCCATAATGAGTTGGGAGTTCCCAAAAGACCCATCCCCATTAAATTGTCATTATCTGATCTGCCTGGTAGCTCTTTGAAAAAGCCCTATGTTCAGGGTTTGTCTTGATTTGACTCAGAACTTGCTCAGTAAGGAAAATCTTTCCCTAGGGCACTTGCCAAAACAATCAGCAGTAATTGTTTTACATTGTAGCTGTCTGAGTGAGCTGTACCAGTTGAGGCAGGGTGAGAGGTGACCCAAAAACTGAAAAGATAAATTGGGAAAATGAGATGTCTGTGGGGGCTTTGAAAAGTTCCAGTGTATTTGTGAGGATCTAGAAGGCCACAAGTGTGCAGAGCTGTGTGCATGCCAAGTAAAGATGTGAGAAGATCTTAATCTCTCACCTTTAAACCTCTATCTTAAAGTCTGGTTTCATATCTGAAACATGGATTAATGTAGTACCCCATATTATCAAAGGACAAATAGAAGCTGATCTTGATACACATATACAAAACAGAATTTCACAAAATATAACATCCTTCATGATTAAAAAAATCACTCAAGGGGCCAGCCCCATGGCCAAGTTCACATACTCCACTTTGGTGGTCCAGGGTTTGACCAGTTTGGATCCTGGGCATGGACATGGCACCGCTCATCAGGCCACACTGAGGTGACATCCCACATGCCACAATGAGAAGGACCCACAACTAAAAATATACAACTGTGTGCCAGAGTGCTTATGGGGAGAAAAAGGAAAAAAATAAAATAAAATCTTTAAAAAAAATAATCACTCAACACCTTAGGAGTAGAAAGAAATTTTATTAACCTGATAAATATCATCCTTGAAAACCCCACAGCTAACATAGCATTCGACAGTGAAAGGCTGAAAATTTCCCCCTAAGATCAAGGACAAGATAATGATGTCTTCCTTCATCTCATATGGTAATCACATTGTATTAGAGGTTCTAATGAGGCTTGGGTGAGACAAGAAAGAAAAGGCACCAAGATTGGAAAGGAAGGTATAAAACTATTTCCTTTTGCAGATGTCATGATATTTATACAGAAAACCCTCAGAAATAAATGCGCACACAGTGTGTGAATCATATCCAAATAGGTGCATAAAAAATGTAAATTGCTTCATGTTGACAGTGGCTACACTATTGGACAGCACGGTTACAATACTGGATTCTAGGTCAATTGGTTCTAGCCCTCCGTCTTCCATGGATTCTGACTTTAGCAGCTGATTTCTTAAGGCATGATTTCTATACTCCATATTCCATGGCTCCCATCACCAGGCACCTCCTTGTCTTCTGAGTTGACACAAGTTCTCTTGAGTTTCTAAACCAGTTGGGCTCAATGGTTTAGGAAGAAGCTGGATTTTAGGTAACAGCTCTATATTCCAACAGCTCTCTACCATAACAGCTGGAACTGAGAGATTATGGCATGGGGGTACTTTTAATTAAAGGAGAATTTTCCAGAGTCATTAGGTCCTGAGTTGAAACTCACTTGAATGATAAAACTTGACAGTGAGAAAAATAACTCCTGATGCTGCTGTTTTAGAAGAGCTAGTTGAGCTTAAAGAGAGGGAAATATTTCCAAGGTCAGAATCCCAGGCTCAGTGGCCTCAGAGGGTTTTCAGCCACTGAGTGCACTTTCCCACTTATTTTTTCTTGTTGTAACAAACACTATGCCATGTATGTGTACTGAAGAATGTCTTGTTTCATGGTATGACTTAACTGTGTGGCACAGGGCAAGCTACTGAACTTCTCTGTGCCTATTTCTTAATTTGTAAAATGGGAAGAAGATCTTGTCTTCATGAATTGTTATGAAAAGTCACCCTCTGTCTCCCAACTGTCCATATTCAGTCCCTACATGGAAATAGAGGGGACACACCCCAATCTCACCACATCCTCAATACTTCTCTTGTTCCACTGGTGTTTGGTGATGGCTGACTGGGCTAAGTCCTGGGAATGGAGCAGGTTGGTGACAGAAAAATTCAGCTGGAAGGGCTGGGAGCTAGGACTATTTGATGGCTCATCTGTCACTACATGAACTGATGACTCCACTCCTAGAAGAAAAAGAAAGAAAAAAAGTCCCCTATCAGGGGAAGATTTTCACAAAGAAGTCATCCCAGCCTGCCCCCTCATTCCTGGAAATGTGGCCTGAGCTTGGTCTTTAAAGGTGGGCTATGGAAGACTCTTAGTATCTGCCTTTTCCTCCTTATGGATTCATGTGTCTACCTGACCAACTCTCCAACAAGCTCCAGGAGAGTTCACTAGGATGGAGGAAGAGGGGATTGGGCCTCTCTGGGACATAGACAGTAAGTGCAGTGGGCATCTGTCACACACATTTGCTGACCTAGGTTCCAGATGAGTCTTCCTGTCTCTGACCTTCTTCCCTCTCCCAATTCATTCTCCAAACAGCACCTAAAGGATGAGCTTCTGAAAGCAGAACTCTGAGTGTGTCCTATTCCTCCTCAAACTATTCCAGTGCCCAACAAAGTCCCTGCCTGCAACTTTAGCCTCGCTGCCACCTCTCCCATGTCAAAGCATATGCTTCAGCCACACCAAACTTCTCACAGCTTTCCCAAATATGCCCTTATCTTTCTATTTTGTAGGTTGTAGACACATGTAGCAGTAGTCCCCATCGCTTCCTCCCAGCCAGGTATTGTTCTAAATCATCTTATTCTCTCATTGCTTTCTCCAGAAGACTTTTCAAGACAGGGTTGTGTGTCCCTCCTTGGGGTTCCCACAGGCTCTTGAAATTCCCTGATAATAGCAATCATCAAAAGGTATCACCAGTGCCTATTTACATTAAGTATCTGTTGAGTGAATCAATGCATAACTCATAACTAGAGGGCTTAGGAAGGCAACTCAGAGTGCTTCACATTTTAGATTGGAAAAATTGACATGTAAAAATAACCATTTCTTTGGGGGCAGTTGCTGCATATTCTCTTCCTGCCTCCTGTTGGATGACACACTGCCATGAGCCCCCCTTTTCCCTCCAGAACCTCCATCCATTCCACCATACTGAAAAGACTCATCCTTCCTCACAGTCCCATCTCTTCAAGCCATGAAGCCAGCCCCCTATCTCACACCTGTCATAGGCATGACCACCAACTGGTAAGTGGCATCCAGCCAGTGGGATGAAGCCTTCAGGGTCTGGTCTTAGAAACACTTGCTTCACTAAGTTGGGGTCCAGATTGGAGAACAGTGCCTTGATGGTGACTGACATGGAGCCCAACTTAGAGACAGAGACCACGGGAACTCAGCCAGCACTCAGCACTGGCAGTGTCTCTTGAGTAACTGCTTTATACAGCCAGAGACCTAGTGGCAAGCAGTGGGGGATTAACCACCTTCCTCTTTCCCCTACGTTAGGGGAGAGACTGACGACAAAGAAAAGGCTTCCAGGAGTTGGGAATAGAAGCAATAACAGTAACAATAATGAACAACTATCAAGCACCTCTAAGAAGTGATTTACACATACCCTCCCCATCTCTGTAGTGGAAGGTATTATTATAATTATCCCCAGGGTAAAGTCAAAGGAACTGAAGTTTGGAAATGTTCAAGGTCAGCACTCACTGTGTCTCATGACTCCCCTCTTCTGCAGTGTAGATGTCTTAGTTCCTTCACCCATCCCTCAAAAGAATAGGTTCAAATCCTCAGGCAATTCTTGGCCTATTCACTTCACTATTCTGAGGCTCAGTTTTCCCATCTGAACAACACGGATGGTCATTGTATCCACCTCATAGGGGCTGTTGTGAGGATTAAATGAGATGATCATGCATGGGAGTGAAAAGCAGGGAGCCTGGCCATGGTCAGTGTTATTATTGGGCTTATATTTCTGAAAATATCTGGAAGAGAAGGAGGTGGATGCTGGGGGTTGGTGGCCCCATTAGGTTAATGTTTTTCTCACCCCTGAGACCTATGCAAGGAGATGGTAAGATTAGCTGACAGGGATGTGGGGAGAATGGGCACCATGTCAGTGACGTACAGATCAAGGATGTGTCACAGAAGCTCAGAGCCACCAGCTGCCAGCTTAGCCAATGGTTCCAGTTAAATTAGTTGGTGAGTAGGCAGGGGCGGAATATGTCTTGTGGCTGGCTGCCCCTGTAGAGCTTGGTGACCTAGAATATGGGTAGGGAGAGTGGGCAAGATGGGGCTCTTCTGGGGCTGGAGGGGGCCGCTGAGCCAGTGAAGAACATACGTCTTGGAGCAAGGGAGACCTGAGTTCAAATCCTGACTCTGCTACTAACTCATTGTGTAACTTTAGGCACACTGCTCCTTTTTATGAGCTGCAACTTGCTCATCTGAGAAGTGGGGAAGGCAGCTAGGGCACCACCTCTGGAAACTGAGAGAACCCAGAGCACATAGGGAAAGTGAAGGGTTGAAACAATCACTTCACAGATGTAAGTCAGATGAAGAATGAGAGGGGTTCCTAGGGCAAGAGGAGAAGGGAGAGGGGAGAGAGACCCCACTTTGTCCTGGACGTCTCTCAGCAGGGTGATGTACTCTGAAGACATGGGCTCTGGGTTGCTGAGGTTCCAGCTGAATGATGTGGAAATTGAGCAGCTCTGGAGAAATAAACTCTGGGGTGCATAGCCTTGAGCCACTGAAAAGAAGAAAAGACAGGTGGAGACTCTCAGGTTTTAGCACAGAGGCAAGGTGGCCCAGGGGGCCCTGCCTACTCTCAGAATCTGCCAAAATCAGGCCCACATGCTGGGGGCTGCAGGGGCTCCCAAATGGAAAAAGGCAAAGAGTGGAAAACTGGAATTTTACAAAGATTCTCTTGAGTGGAGCTTTACTGCTTGTGCTGATGCAGTTCCTGTTTCCTGGAATGCTCTTCCACCATCTTATTTTTTCTGGAACAATTACTATTCGTGCTTCAGGAGACCAATGAGAATGAGTTCCAGGAAAGCAGCAACAAGTCTATCTTGTTCACTGCAGTGTCCCAGTGTCTAATACAGTTGCAGGCACATAATATCCTCTTCCAGAAAGCCCTGCTTGACTTATTCATCCTTTGCACTCCCATACACCCTGTTAATAACAGTGTCTCAGCCTTTTTTCTGTCCCTAAGTAATCTTTAGTCCACTTGACTGTGAGTTTTTCAAGGACCGAACCTGTGTCTTCTCTCTGTGTACCAAGCATGTGGCTTGAGATAGAATGTTCACACATATGTGTTTGTTGAATGAATGAACATGAGCTGCAGTGGACTACCAAATGTGGGGGCCTGAGATACTCATCTCTCATTTGTCATTCATTCACTTATTCACTCAGTACTATGCTGTACTGACATATTAAGAACCGAGGCTATAGTGCCTCACTAGACAAACCCTCACTTTGTAGAGCTCAGAATGTAATGGAGAAGTTGGATAATTAAAGAAGTAATTGCAGTAAAGTGTGATAATGTTGGGCTGGCGCCCATATTGGAACTGGGGAATCATGTACAGCAGAGTTTCTCATCCTCAGAATTATTAACTTTGGGGGTAGTATAATACTTGGTGGAGGGGTCTCCTGTGCATTCGAGGATATTAGCAACTTGCCTGGCCTCCATCCACCAGACGACAGGAACTCCCTCAGGTGTGGCAATCAAAAATGTCTCCAGACATTGCCAAATGTCTCCTGGGGGGAAGAATCACCCCCAGGTGAGAACCAATGGCTTAGGGAAACTTTGCCAAGAAGAAACTTTGTCCCAAGAGATCACAAGGGTCAGACATTTTGGTTTTGAATTAAAATGTATTAGGTTAAGTTGTTCAAAGAATTTCATGCTATTTACCTGAAATAACAGGAGAGACCCTCCCTTGAGGTTTTAGGAGGGTGTCCTCCAACCATAATTTGGGCTGACTTGTTAAAGAGGAAATAAAATAGAACAGGTATAAGTAATGATTCCTCTAAATCCAAGCTCAGCATGAACACTCACCACTGACAAAGAGGCTGTCCCTGACCAGGGTGTAGAGACCCATCTGGGTTACACTGTGAGTCAGCTGGTTCAGCTCGCAGTAATGCTGCTTTCTGTCACACAGGATCTCTGTCATACTCTCTGTCATGATCCAGGGGTCAGGGTGGTAGGTGCAGATGGGATTCATGTTGGTGGCTGCCCATTCCTTCCCACGCCTGGGGAGAGCTGGATGTGGACACTCTAGAGAGAGGTCCTGAAACCTCTGATAATGGGGACCAGAAGGAGGAGGGAACAAATTGGCAGTCAATGGGAGGACTGAAAATGGGCAGTCACTGAAAGTGGTCATGACTGGCAAGTGCTCAGAAAAGGGTCGTGGGGCCGGCTCCGTGGCCGAGTGGTTAAGTTCACGCGCTCCCGCCATGGCGGCCCAGGGTTCAGATCCTGGGCGCGGACATGGCACCGCTTGTCAGGCCACATTGAGGCCGTGTCTCACATCCCACAACTAGAAGGACCTGCAACTAAGATATACAACTATGTACCGGGGGTAGGGGGTGGGGTTGGAAATAGAGCAGAAAAGAAAAAGTTTGGCAACAGTTGTTAGCCCAGGTTCCAATCCTTAAAAAAAAAAAAAAAAAGGAAGATTGGCAACAGTTGTTAGCCTAGGTGCCAATCTTTAAAAAGAAAAGAAAAGAAAAGGGTCGTACCTGAGGGAGATCAGTCTGCAACCCAAGTAGAAGAGGCCCAGACTACTCTTCTTGAGCAAGGACCCAAGCTGCAGAGGAAGGAGGAGGAGGGTGAGCAGGATCAAGGCAACTGGCTGGGATTTATCCCACCAGGAGCTGCTGGGACCAGGGTCTCACCAAGTGCTGCAGGATTCTCTTGGTGGAGTTGGATGTGGTGCCTGGCTCAGGAGCTGTATAAGGGGCTGTCATTAGGGAGGGACAGAGGCCCCCACAGAGTGGAAGAAGCCCCCCAAGCTCATCTGGGCCCCAGTGGTGGCTACCCAAGGACAACTGTTTGGAGGTGAACCATAAATGTGAGTTAGGGAAGGATTGATTGTGTATGTAGAGAGATTAGAAAGCCTGGGAATGAAACGATGCCAAGAGAGTAAGAATGGGTAAAGAAGAGAGAGAATGAACAAAGAGGACAGGTAGATGGACAGGCAGAAAAACGGACAGACAGATGGGATATCTAGATGGAGAGAGGAAGAGTGGACAAATGGAGGGTCAAAGGGAAAACAAGAATAATAAAGACAAGGAAGAGAAGTTGGAGAGAGGAGAGGAAAGAGGATAGAAGGACGGAAGGAAAAACCAACAGGTGAACAGGCAGAAGGATGGTTAAACAAAAAGTTGGATGGAGAGGTAGAAGGAAGGAAGGAGGGAAGCAAGACAGGAAGGCAGAAAGGAGTCTGAGAGGAGGGATAACTGGGAAGATAACATGCCCAAGTTCAGAAGCAGCTTAAAAAGTAGGTTAAGGCTGAGAACCCCTAATTCCCAGGCTTGTGTCCACCTGACCCAATGCTACCTGTTATTACTTGTAGAGATAAGCATATGGATAAAGAAAGAAACCTTGACTCTTACCTCACAACACACAAAATCAATTCCTGGAGACTTAGACATAAATATGAAAGGTAAAATAATAAAGCTTCTGAAAATAAGATAAGAAAATATCTTCATGATCACAGGGCAGCAAAAACTTCTTAAAGAAGACACACATGAAAAAACACTCTCCATAAAGAGAAAGGTTGATAGACTGGAATTCATTAAAATTTAGAATTTCAGTTCACCAAAAGACACATTACAAGAGGGAAACAGCAAGACACAGGGATAGGAAGAGACTGTTCCAATTCTGATATTCAACAACGGATTCATATCTAGAATATATAAAAACTTCAGCATTACAATAAGAAAAAGACAAACAACCCAATTGGTTAAAAATAGGCAACAGACGTGAACAGGCACTTCACAACAGATTATCCAAACAGCTAATAAGCATACGAAAAGGTGCTCAAATCACTAGTTATCAGAGAAATGCCAATTCAAACCACACTGAGATCTTCTACACAACCACAGAAAGGTTAAAAACATTTTTTACATGTTGAACTGATGGCAACAAGTGGAGGCAAGGCTGCAGAGCAACTGGAACGCTCATACTTTGCTGGTGGGAGTACGAATTCATACAACTACTTTGGAAAACTGTTTGGCAGGATCTGTCTATTAAAGCTGGAGATACACATATGCTGTGACCAGTAATTCTACTCTTAGATACACACTCGACTTAAATGAATACATATGTGAATCAAGAGATAAGAACAAGAATAATTACAGCAGCATTCTCCATCATTCCTCAAAAGTAGAAACTACTCAGATATCCATCTACAATAGAATGGATGAATAAATTGTGGTATATAATTCATGGTAGTTTTTAAAAATTGGTCACAAATTTTTGGACACATCCCATAAAGAGGTGAGGTTTAAGTTCCCTCCCCTTGAATCCAGGCAGGCATGTGTCTATTTCAATCAAAACGATAGAGTGAAAATTATGTTCTGTGACTTCTGAGGATAAGCCACTCTCAGGAAGCTTGCTCTGGGAAGTCACCCAACATGCTGTGAAGAGCTAAGGGCTCATGGAGAATCTCCTTTTGGAGAATCTGAAACCAGGGCAGGGCCACCTTCATAGCAACTGCTACGCAGGCAATCAGGTGATAAGACTTATTCACCAAACAGAAGAGGAACCATATGCACTGTAGAAAATAGACCACCAACATAAGCCCCAGTACATGCCATGTCTGCTTTAAGCTTGGTGTCTCAAGACAAGGGCTCAGAAAGAGGATGCCAGAGCTCATCTCAAAATCCTCGTGATTTTATCCGATACCAGAGAGATTGTGCTCACCAGGCATTTCCCAAACCCCCTCCCTTCCTCAAAGGAATCTCAGCTTCTGTTTACTGACATGAACCTTCCTCTGGTCATGTATAATCACCAACTCCATTACAGCCTTTGTAGCAGCAGTATCTGAACACTATCTAAACGGTGCACCTGGGACTCAAAAGTTGAAAAGAAGCAGAGCAGCCTTCAAGTAGAAGATTTCATCTCCATTGAAATTGCATTTTAGATATGCCACTGGAAAAGTAAAACAGCCACTTTTCAAAATAAGAAGTGTAAGTGCTATGGTCAACAATCCCAGATGATCCTGGTCTTCAAGACATGCCAGCCATAGTATCATCCACGTGGGTGAAGGAGCCTCTAAATGATTCTAGAATCATTGTGGAGCAGGGCAAGCTCTCCCAACCAAATTCCTAACCTACAGAATGCATGAGCATAGCAAAATGGTTGCTGTTTGACTCCACTAAGTTTGTAGAAGCATGTTATGCAGTAATCAATAACCAAAACTAATGTGTTATGCAATAATAGATAATCAGATCTATAGAGCTATAAAGAAAACTAACAAATTACATGCAACTACATGGATGAATCTCAGACATGATGTTGAACAAAAGGAGCCTGGTAAAAAGGAGTACATAGATATAATTCCATTTACATGAGTTCAAAGCCAGGCAAAACTAAGCTACAGCTGTGGAAGCCATAATAGTGGTTACCTTGGGTGGGAGTAATTACCAGGAAGGGGCACAACAGAGGCTTCTGGAGTGTGAGAACAGTGAATGTCTTGATCTGGGAGGTGGGTATTATAGTGTTTGCTTTGTAAAAAGAATCATTGAACTAGGTACTTAAGATTTGTGCATTTTTTCCAGTATGTTTGCTGTACTTAAAAAAAAATTTAATCAGTAACACTTGGTTAACCCAATAGACGCAAGAGTATGAAGGAGAAATAAAGGATGACTCCAAGTTTTCAGGCATGATGGACTAGGTAGTGCCATTAACTGAAGAATTGAACTATGGAGCTAATAAAAACAGGAGTAGAGGCAGAGACCATCTCCTGTTCATTTTTGTATTCAAGTATCTACCGTAATACTGAATATACAGTCAGTCCAGCTTCCAAGATATTCCTCTCATTTTCATCCTAGCTTTTGGCCCACCCCTTCTTGGTCTCTTTTGTTATCTCCTTTCTCCCAGCTGCCTCGTAATATTGGGATTCCTCAGGCTTCCATCCTCAATCCTCTTTTCACAGAGGAACATACCCATGCATGCATGCATGCAAACACAACCCTTTCTCTTGTATTTTCAATCTCAGTTGATGGCATAATAACTTACTTGTCCTTTTAAGCTAGAAACTTTAGACTCAACCAAATTAGAATTGCCATTAGTTAAATCCAATAAAAAGAAATCTAACAGGATAAACATAAGTTCCCATGGTTGTACCCCAAAACAAATGCATGAAAACAGGATGAAGGTATAGCTTAGACAGATCTAATGGTTTTCTTTTTTCTTTAACTGTAGGATCAATGTATGATGTGGCCATCAAAAGGATAGAGTTTATAATCATATACAGTATGTAGAAGAAGAAAGGGAATATTCTTCCTTATACTAATAGAAGAAAAGTGCTCTAATGCAAGAGATGAGACTCTTACTAATCAAGCCATGCCTAGAGTACTATATTCACTTTCAAGTACTACAGTTTTAAAAGGAATTAGGTAAAAGGAAAACCACCAATGTGGTGAACTGACATGAAGTCATGCTTTGTAAGGAATAGCTAATGAACTGGAGATGTTTCAACTCAAAAACACTGAGAAGACTTAAGGACCATCTTCATTTACTGGAAAGGGTGTTCTGTGGAACTGGGATTCAGCCTGTTCTACACGTCTTCAAAAGACAGAATTGGTAGGAGAAATAAGAAAGTAGACTTCCACTCAAAGCAAGAAAGAACTTACCAAGAAAGAAGACTGTATTAAAAACAGGATAGGCTGAAGGAAAGGGATGGAACATGCTTAGGCTAATGGAGATAAGGAGTTATCAGAAAGTGGGTTATCTCATCTATGACATCTTTTATACAAACCTCACAGTAACCACTAAACAAAAAATCAGAGCACAGCCACAATTCATAAAGATAAAACTGAGAATCAAATTACCACAGGAAATCATCAAACTGACAGTCAGAAATAAAAAGGGAAGAGAAACTATGGAAATACTGAACAAGTGGAAAGCAAGAGATAAAATGGAAGTATTAAGCCCTCATATATAAATAATCACTTTAAGAGTAAATGGATTGAATTCTCCAAATGAAAGATGCAGAGTAGCTGGATGGATTGAAAAAGAAGACCTAACAACATGCTGCCTCCAGGAAACACATCTCAGCTCTAAAGACAAATATAGGCTCAGAGTGAAAAGATGGAAGACAATACTCCAAGCAAATGGCAAACAAAAGAAAGGAGGTGTTACAGTACTTATATCAGACAAAGCAGACTTCAAGATAAAAGAGACAAGGAGAGACAAAGAGAGGCAGTATAGAATGATAAAAGGAACTTTCCACCAAGAGAACTTACCACTTATGAATATATATGTACTTAACAGAGGAGCACTAAAGTATATAAAGCAACTATTAACAGACCTAAAGGGAGAAATTAACAGCAACACAATAATAGTAGGAGACCTCGACACTCCATTTACTTCAATGGATAGATTGTCCAGACAGAAAGTCAACAAGGAAATAGTGGATTCAAATGAAACACTTGAGCGGATGGACTTAATATATATAGAATATTCCACCCCAAAACAGCAGAATATACGTTCTTCTCAAGTGCACATGGAATGTTCTCAAAGATAGACCATATGTTGGGAAACAAGGCAAGCCTCAATAAATTTAAGAAGATTGAAATCATATCAAGCATCTTTTCCAACCACAATGTTATGAAACTAGAAATCAACTACAAGAAAAAAGCTGAGTGTCACAAATATGTGGAGACTAAACAACATGCTACTTAACAACCACTGGATCAATGAAGAAATCAAAGGAGAAATCAAAAAATACCTGGAGACAAATGAACATAAAAATAAAACATTCCAACTCTTATGGGATGTAGCAAAATTGGTTTTAAGAGGGAAATTCATAACACTAGAGGCCTACTTCAACAAGCAAGAAAAATATCAAATAAGTAATCTTAAACTACAGCTACCATAATTAGAAAAAGAAGAACAGACGAAGCCCAAAGTCAGCAGAAGGAAAGAAATAATGAAAACTAGAGCAGAAATAAGTGAAACAGAGACTAAAAAAACAGTAGAAATATTCAATGAAACTAAGGGCTGGTTCTTGGAGAAGATGAACAAAATTGGTAAACCCTTAGCCAGACTCACTAAGAAAAAAAGAAAGAAGGTTCAAATAAGTAAAATTAGAAATGAAAGAGGAGAAATTACAACCGATACCATGGAAATAAAAAGGATTATGGGAGAATACTATGAAAAACTGTATGCCACCAATTGGTTATGCAATTTGATAAGCTAGAAGAATGGAAAAATTCCTAGACTCACACAACTTCCCAAAACTGAATTAAGAAGAAACAGAGAATCTGAATAGACCAATCACGAGTAAAGAGATTCAAATAGTAATCAAAAACCTCTCAACAAACAAAAGTCCAGGACCAGATGGCTTCTCTGGCAAATGCTACCAAACATTCATAGATTTAATACTTATCCTTCTCAAACTATTCCAAAAAGTTGGAGAAGATGGAACACTTCCTCGCTCATTCTATGAGGCCAACATTACCCTTACACCAAAACCAGGCAAAGACAAGAGCAAAGAAGGAAAATTACAGGCTCATACTGCTGATGAACAGAAATGCAAAAATCCTCAACAAAATATTGGCAAACTGAATGCAGCAATACATTAAAAGGATCAGACACCATGATCAAGTGGGATTGCTATTGGGGACTCAGGGATGGTTCAACATCTGCACATCAATCAATGTGATATAGAACATTAACAAAATAAGGAAGGAAAATCACATGATCGTCTCAATAGATTCAGAGAAAGCATTTGATGAGATCTAACATCCATTTATAATAAAAACTCAGTAAAATGAGTATAAAAGAAAAGTATCTCAACATAATAAAGGACACATATGCAAACCCACAGCCAACATCATAGCTAATGGTAAAAGCTCTGAAAAACTGAAAGCTCTCCCTCCGAAAACATGAACAGGACAAAGGTGCCCACTCTCACCCTCCTATTCAATGTAGTTCTGGAGATTTTGGCCAGAGAAATTAGGCAAGAAAAAGAAATAAAAAGGATGCAAATTGGAAAGGAAGAAGTGAAACTCTTGTCGTTTGCAGAAGACATGATTCTACATATAGAAAAGCCTGAAGAATCCATCAGAAAACTATTAGAAATAATCAACAACTACAGCAGAGTTGCAGGGTGCAAAATCAACATACAAAAATCATTTGCATTTCCATACAGTAACAATGAACTACCAAAAAGAGAAGTCAAGAATATAATCTCATTTACAATCACAACAAAAAGAATAAAATATCTAAGAATAAATTTGACCAAAGAGGTGAAACACCTATACACTGAAAACTATAAGATATTATCAAAGAAATTGAAGAAGACATAAAGTATTGGAAAGATATTCCATGATCATGGGTTGGAAGAATAAACATAGTTAAAATGTCCATATTACCTAAAGCAATCTACAGATTTAATACAATCCCAGTCAGAATCCCAGTGACATTCTTCACAGAAATAGAACAAAGAATCCTAAAATTTATATGGAGCAAAGAATGATCCCTGACTTCAAAATATACTACAAAGCTATAGTAATCAAAACAGCAAGGTACTGGCACAAAAACAGACACACAGATCAATGGAACAGAATTGAAAGCCCAGAAATAAAACCACACATCTATGGACAGCTAATTTTTGATAAAGGAGGCATGAACATACAGGGAAGAAAGGAAAGTCTGTCCAATAAATGCTGTTTCATTAACAAAATAAGAAATGAAGCCACGTGCAAAAGAATGAAACTAGACCATTGTCTTACACCATACACAAACATTAACTCAAAATGGACTAAAGACTTGAAGATAAGACCTGAAACTATAAAATTCTTAGAAGGACATGAGTAAGGTAATGCTATAATATTATAATGTAATAACGTAAATCCTGACCTGTATAATCCAAAATTGCAAGGTAAATATTTCGTATGATGAGTGTACAAGAGAAGGAAATAATAACACTTATTATAATAACATGAAGTCAATAGATAACGTCTAAAGTGGTTAAATCAAGAAGCATAAGTTTAAGACTATTGCCAAAATAATATATAAAGATGAATACAAGAAAACACAGGTAAAAATGTTGAAGGTGCTTACCTCTGTGGAGCAGGAGAAAGGAAGGGGAGAGAAAAAGTGAGGCTGTAGACTGCTTTTTGTTGTGTCAATTATACTCGATGTTTTAAAAATGTGTTTTGTGTTTTTTCAATTTAAAATTTAAAAAGTTTACTTAAAAAATATTTCATCTTTTTTAAAGAAAATGAAAAAAGTGTTATATGATTACCAGCAGGTGGCACTATTTTCTGATTCTCAGCATGAGACTTTCCTCCCTGAGTCTCTCCTCCTCTGCTTTTCCTTCACTCATATGATTTCAGTAGATTGTATAGCACTTTCCTCACAAGAAATGAGAAGCCCAAACTGACTGATCTTTACTGAGAAAATTGTTTGTTTCTGTAGATTTTAGGCAACCACAAACATTTCTGTAGTGACTACACTAAACTGAAATTAAATTATTTAATAGATTAAATTTATCCTGATGTTTTTTATCTTGTAAAGCAGAGAAGAAATCACAAGCTTTTCTTTTTTTCATAAATACTTGCCTTCAAAGAAAACCAGCAAATTTTCACAAGGCCAGTTTATTTATTTACCTACTTAACCTGAGAGTTTATTAAAAGTATCAAATTTTGAAAGTACAAGTGCTATTGGTTTGACATTATAATTTGGAGCCCAAATAGGTACTGATCACAAAGCATAAGATGAGAGATTGAATTGACTGTACCTGCTTCCACCTCCACTAGCTCTACAGGCCACTGGAAAGTCAAGCATGAAGCAACAGAAAATGTTCTTGAGCAGTGATCCTCGAATGCCGCGCACCATAACCGCCGCGGCAATGCCCTGTCCTGTGTGACACTGGAACTCAGCTCACTCCCTCACTCTGCCCTCTCCTTGCATTTTCTCTCCAATCTTGACATTCATCTTTTGCTCCTCTCACCTGTCAACCTGTCTAGCCACCCAATGCCTGACGGCTTTCTTTTATTGCCTCCTTTGCATCCACTCGCATCACTCTCTTTGCCTTACTCACTCTCCTCCATTTAGCAAACAATGCTTTTCCAACCTTTTGTATTTTTGCTGGTAATCTTTTGATGTTTCTTATTCTAGTTCATTTTTTCTCTCTATTGGTAATTGTGAGCCTTGGTCTTTCTCTGTGTGTTAAGGTTAGAGCTAAGATTAGGCTTAGGGTCAGAGTCTTCCGTATTTCTTTCCTTTTGCTATTCTTCTGAGCCAGTTGTACACTCTCTCTCTTTTTTGTGTGTGAGGAAGATTGTCCCTGAGCTAACATCCTTTGCCAGTATTCCTCTTTTTGCTCAAGGAAGACTGTCTCTGAGCTAACGTCTGTGCCAATCCTCCTCCACTGTGTATGTGGGATACCACCATAGCACGGCTCGATGAGCGATGTGCAGGTCTTCACCCAGGATCTGAACCTGCAAACCCTGGGCCCCTGAACTGAAGCATGTGAACCCAACCACTATGCCACTGGGCTGGTCCCCTGTGCAATCTCTCTTTTATCATGGATTCAGTAACAACATCTCAACTGCCTCATAAAGAGAGATGACATAAAGAGAGTACTGTGAAAATAGTTAAGGGCTATGATAATGAAAGCCAACAGTGTTGACAAGAATTTGGTGAGTATAGAAACCAAAAAAAACTGAAGCTATTTGTTTGTTTTCTTTTCTGATAATAACTTGGTATGGGTCAATGGCAGAGGTATTTTTACCTCAGTTTTAAAATGAGACAAGGAAGTGGTGAGACCCAGGCTGAAAATGAATAAGCTGGGATTAGAATCACAGAGAGGAGAGAAGGATGGGTGAGGCAGCATACCCACCGCCTCCGCTCCTCACAGACAAGTGATCCGAAACAAGGCTCTGCCCCCTCAGCTTCTCAGGACTCAGCTGTTTTATTTGTAAAAAGGGTGTGATAATATACGTGCCTGAAGCCACAGCGTCTGGACTAGCAGAAATTTTGATTTCTTGTCCATCTTTAAAATCTGTAATTGTAACATACAGCTCTCACAGTTCCCTTAAATTGGCACAGTAAAAAGCTTTTGGAAAGAAAGGGACTTGATAAAACATTTACCCAGTGAGTCAAGGGTCATTATATGAAAATACAAGGGCATCCTTCATACCAGTAGAGGAAATTGGGGGAATGTGGCTCCCTGACGTGGTGACAAGAAATAGCACTTTGTGCTTTCCTAGACAAAGATCCTGTCATCAACTCGGACCTGCACATAAACTCACCTGCTCCCAGATGTGAGTCTTGTCCTAGAATCAGTTTCTTCCACAGTCATTCAGTGGATTACTAAGTCACTCCCTTAACATACACACATTTACTCATTCAAAAAAGCATTTGTATTTCTACTATGTGCTGGTACTTTGCTCACTTCTCATAATTTCTTGAAACATGAGAAAAGGAGACAGTGTGGATTTGGTTTCCATAGGAGTAGGGACGATAGAGAAGGGTTTTAGAAACTGGTGTTGAGTAAGAGCCTTAAAAACTAGAAATGTGGATAGGGGAACAGTCTGAGGTTCTATCATTAACATCTCATATGGCACACATTTGTCACACCAGCCAGGTCTGCTCAATTAGTATTTCGTCCTTTTCGTTTCTTTGGCTCAACAAAGATAAATATTAAAAAAGAACTGATCTTCATAATACCAGTATTCTATATTATCTGAGTTCAAATCAAGTTGACATGTATTCTTTCTTCCAGCAGATGTTTACTAAGCATCTAGTGTGTGTGAGGTACTCTTCTGTGTGCTGGGGTTGCAGCGGTGAAGCAGGCAAGCAGAATGACTCAGCAGCAGATGTGAATGATAGAATGACAGAATGATAGAATGTAATGGCAGAATTGTAATTGTAATGCAATGTAATGATAGAATGATAATTGCAATGAGATTGGAAGAAACTGCATTCCAGATATACTGAACTGATGGCATAAGTGCTCTGACGCACAACCAAGCCTGGAAACCAGAAGGCCTCAGTGTCAGGAGCAAGCTCACAGGAGGTGAGAGTGATAGGAGAAATTGGTGGGGAATAGGTAGAAACCAGGCTGTGAGAGAGTTAGCATTTTTGATGTTTGTGCACATGCAGGCAAAAACAAGTATATCATAAATGTTCCTTTGTTGACAGCAGCGTAACACACATCTCAATTTCGGAGTGTTAAAACATTAAAAAAATGCACCTTCAAATCAATAAAATACAGTGCTTCAGATGTGTTGAGGAATTTTCAATGTAAATAGAATGTTTTAAGTCATTTTAATGGAATTCTAGTTTAAGCTGTGTTTGTTCAATCTTTTGTGAAGTGAACTATCACTTCCATGTTTTCCTTTGTTATAAATCCACATACTTAGAATGGAACTCAAATGTAATGAGAATGTTTGCTTAGTCTGATGGATAGATCATTTTAAGAGTAATTAAACCATCTAAAAACTCCAGTCTAAATTTTTGCAACTGAATAAATCAAATAAAATGAAATGCTCAGAAAAGCTTCTTACCAATTTCTCTTCAGGGTGCAAAAGTAATTCCTTGTCAATGACTCTGTTGTATGTAAATTTGCTGTTGCTCAAGGTAAGATATCTATAGGCTCAGCCTTAGGAGAAGTAATGCACTTATTTCTTTAAATTAGGTATAAATTACAATGACTGGTGTGGAACAAGGAGCAAGACTGTCACCAGGAAGTGAGGGATCTTATTTCTCTGTCTTTTTGTTCCAATTTCACTCCCATTCCAGAAGCCTTAGAGAAAAAATTAAGCCACAAGTTAGGAGAAGCTAAATTTCTAGATGACTCAAAATGAATTTTGGAGAGTTGACAAACTGAAAATATAGTAATGAGCTCAATGCCAATTTTTTCCAGTTACCCTAGTACTTAATTCTTTGCAAGCAAGAGTAAGCTGGGTATGATTTTGTTTTATTAATACACTATTACACTAAAATATAATTACTAGTATAAAGCACTACATATTTAAGAGTGAAATGAACTTCGAGGCTAGGAGTAACCTTGTAATCTCATTTGGAACATAGAAGAAGGAGGCCCCCGAGCTAGACAGGAATTCACTTAGCAGCTCAGGGATTCTTGAGTTCACGGGTTTCACATTGCTTCAGTGACAGAGTCGAAGCTCTAGGAGCAGCAGGGAGAGACTGCACTGCAGACCAAGGGATCTGAGTTCTCCACCTGACCTTGACGTGTAGAGACTTGGTTCCTTTGAGCAAGAATCCTCTCTTCTTTGAGCCTCAGAACTGATACTCTAGGAATTTTCTTTATTATTTTATTTTATTTTAAACACTCACATATCACCTTGGCCTACCTCTATTTTCAGCCACACCTTGCTAGGAAATTCTGTGTCAGTTCAGATTCATTCTACACAGCCAGCCTTCCACTTCAAGAGACTTATGTCTTTCTGCATTTTGCTGCAAGGCCTTCATCTACTCTACCCTGGGAACTCTGGGCTTATGCTGTAAGCCTTGCCTAGAAGTGCAGGGTAATTAAGGCCCCCTTCACTAAGGAGGGGCTGAGCCGGACTGAACCAGCAGGTGCAAGCTGTAGCTTTGTAGTTTTGATGGACAATTCTGGATGGCATTCTGCCCCCTTCTCAGGAGATCACAGGAGAATCAACACCCCATTGCTCCCAATAACCACCTCTCATCAGGCACCCTTACAATTGGCTTTCCCTCCTTCCCTCCTCACTCTCCAATCCCTTACTCATACTTTCTGAGATCACATCTCGTATCAGAGTCTTAACGCTGCATATCAAATCACCACAAACAAATTACCATGCATTTATTGCTTGTAATAAATGTATTACCCATTCCATAGGTCAGAGGTCTGGACAGGATTGCCTGGGTTTTCTGCTTATAGGGTCACAAGGCTGCAATCAAGCTGTCAGCCAGGCTGGGCACTTATCTGGAGGATTTGGGAAAGAATCTGCTTCCAAGCTCATTCAGGTTCTTAGCAGGTTATCCATTTCCTTGCAGTTTTAGAACTAAGGTCCCTGTTTCCTACTGTGAGCCAGGGGCCATTTTCAGCTTCTAGAGGCTGGTCTCAGGTCCTTCCCATCTGTCTCCCTCCACTTTCAAAGCCTGTGATGGCATGTCAACTCCTTCTTGTGCTTTGAATATCCCTAACTTCCCCTTCTGTAATCAGCCAGAGAAAACTTTCTGCTTTAAAAGGCTCATGTTACTAGATTAGGCCTACTTGAACAATCTCCCTTTTGATTAACTCAAAGCCACCTGATTAATAACTCGATTAATAACTGTAAAATTCCTTTTGCAATGTAGCATTAAAGTAATCCTGATCATGATATGTCATCATATTCATAGTCCCAGGATTTAACATTGGAAATCTTGGAAGACCATCTTTAGAATTCTGTATGCCACACTTCCAGAATAAATGGCCTGTATCTAAATCCTTGCCTCAGGCTCTGCTTTCAGGGGTCCCAAAGTAAGATATCTCATAAGTACTGTGATTGTTTTCTCAAATTCTATTTAAGCTCTCTAACATTCCAACTAAATTCAAGATTTTAGAGAAATTTTCTAATTTATTTGTCATTTTCATGACTGAAAACTTGTAAGAGAGGTAAGTATAAAATTTAAATACTTTCTCGAGCTTCCTTAAGAATGTCTGAGCTATTTGAACCTCACTAAGGCTGATAGCTTCTTGCCTTTTGATCTTCTAATTTTATAATACATCCCGCTTCATATTTTATATTCTTCCAATCTAGTAGATTTATTGCATTTATCTCATTTACTCTTCACAAGAAACCTGAGGGACTTTATTACTCTAATTTTATAAACAGAAGCTGGGGCTCAGACAGTTTCAAAAAGTTTCTCAATGCCACACAGCTAGTCATGGTATAAATGAGATAAAAATCCAGATCTGTCTGATGCCAGGTGACTACTCATTCCACTTTCCCTTGCTAGCCTCCACGGTTGAGCAGGTAAGCAGATAATCTGAGAGAAGGAGGTTTTGCATGCCCTAGACAGAGACATTTTAAGTGACTGAGTTGAGAAAATAACAATGTTCAGCACAGACTGGCTTTATAGAAATGACAGCTGGTAGTACTGATCACAGATCACAGTCCTGATTTTCTCTTACTGACCTCCTCCTTCTAGAAATTTAACAAACCTCAGAGAACTCAAACACAGCCCTATTAGAGTTTCCAGGGCTGCATTTCAATGAAACCATTCATTAAACAGCAATCCATTATCTTTAGAATAAAAATAATGTATTATCTTCAGACTCAGGAACAAATATTTCCCCTGATAGATTTATTTCTAGAAAATTTTACATGCTAGTCCTTTTGAAGGAAATTTAGAAAGTATTAATTACACAGAAGTCACAGCAAAATCTTTGGAATTTTACTGACTTTAAATAATGCCATGAGAACCTTAGCTAGAAGGACATTTATTTTTGAAAAAGAGCATCTCTAAAGAGCAGGAAGTATATTCAATATGAAAATTGTTGCTTTGGAAATTGTTTCTGCTTAGTGAACTTTTATTTTTTACAAGAGACTTATTATCATCTCAAGGATCAAGTTGTCCTTGACAGGAGTGCATTGTTCTCTAAATCTCAAAAATATTGAAAAGAAAGAGAGATAAGGGAAGAAGGACATTCTTGCTTATGAATAAATCATAATAATGAATGACCTACTTTAAAATTTGTGCTGATTCTAATGTTTTCATTACTTTTGCTTTGGGGATAGGTATGTGTGGACGTGGGAAGATGACAGACAGATGCATTGCCTTCAGATGCAAATACTGGGTGGAACGGAACACCTTGACTTATTATCCTCACAGGGAAGCAGCATAACCGATGAGTTTGCAGTGCTAGTGCCATCTGAGATTTGACTGTAAGTTGCTTGGTGAACATTTTAGGGTCTTGAGGCTCAGGAGTTGGAGTGTTCACACAAAGTGCAAAGCAGGGACCAATACAGGGAGTGCAAGTCTGTATCTCTAATTTTTCTTCAGCTCAGACACGTCTTGAGTATCTCCTTTCCTCTGCCAGTGTCCCTTATACTCAGACAAATCCATTGCACATTAACTTGTGTGTGGTCCATCTTTAGTTCCTGCTGCTTTCAATGTCTTTTTTTCTCCCTCGTATTAGCTCTGTACTTTTCCTTCCTGGCCTTTACCTCTGCCAGCATGCCTAAGCTTCTGTCTTTCCTGAATAAGTGTGTTTTAAATGTGCTTGCCAAGATAATAGAGACATGTTGAATTTCTCAGGAGTTATAGTAGATTTAATATTTGTGTCCCTATCCAGTTCATATGTTGAAATCTTAACCCCCAATGTGCTGGTATTAGAAGGTAGGGCATTTGGTGGGTAATTAGGTCATGAAGGTGGTGCCCTTAGGAATGGAGTTAGTGCCCTATAAAAGGGATCCCAGAGAGCTCTCTCACTGTTTTTCTGCCATGTGAGGACACAGTGAAAATGTGACCATCTATGAACCAGGAAGTGGGCCTTCACTAGACACCAGATCTGCCAGCACCTTGATCTTGGACTTCCCAGCCTCCAAAAGTATGAGAAATAAGTGTTTGTTTTTAAGCCAAACAGTCTATGGTATTCTGTTATAGCAGCCTGAACAGACCGAGACAGGACTGTTTGATTGAAAAGAAGCCTACAATATGAGCCACTCATAGCGAGAAGCAGTGCACTGCTAATGAGAAATTAGGAATGATGGAAGGGGACAAAGCGTGTCCATAAGATTCAAGGGAGACCATGTTTTTAATGGCCACAATCCTTGACATCACTTGGAAGAAAGTTTTGGGGCAAGATCTTCCCAACATCCTTATTTTTGGTCACTCAAGGACTTTCTGATCCTCCCATCCCCTTCTGCCACGCCCCCAGGTTTCTTTCACTCTTATCACTTGTCCTTATTCCCCTAGTTGCTTTCCCCCCCTCAGTTGGCTCTACTTCACAATTTTATTCTACTTGCAAGCATTCCATGCCTCACCTTCCTCTTCAGTTCCAGCGCCATCTCTCTTTCAGTATATTCCAAACACATTTCTCCTGAGGAGCAACATGGTGACCTGGAAAGTCATGGACTGGAAATCAGGTGGCCTATATGCTGAGTCTCAGCACTGCCACCACTCACTAGGGATGAGCCTGGGGAAAAGACAGTTCTCTAGGCCTCCATTTTTTGGGTGTTCTCTATGCCCCTTTAGCATTAACATTGTGGAGTTTAGCATTTGGTTTATTTTATAACTTTGGATTCCTTTTCCTCTCAAGATTTCCAGCTAATTCAACCAGAATTGAAATAATCTAAAACATTGATACTCAAAGAGTGGCCTGTGAGCAGTCAGCATGGGCAGCACCAAGGAGCTTGTTCAAAATCTCAGGCCCACTCCAAACCTGCTGAATCTGTATTTCAATGCATTCCTCAAATGATTTATATGCACACTGAAGTTTAGAAGCATTTATCTAAAAATGTACTTGGACACTGAGTTCAGAGCTTGGGAACACAGTTCCCAGCAGTCTAAGGGAACAAGTCCTCCCTGGGCCAGGGGATGGAGGGTGTCCAGCAGATTCAAAGAACCTCATTTTTTTATGGCTACAGTTTTCACCATTGACGTCAGTGATCTCAGAGCTTCCTCTTGGTACTGCAGCTGGAATAGTGTTGTGCAAGATCCAGGAGTATGTACTTTACCTGCAACAAAGAGCCAAATATACCTCCTGGGATAAAGGCAAAATCAATGAAAGATGACCTCAAGGAAAAATGGTCCTAGTTCTTCCTGCCCCTTGGAGATTTCATCCTCCTTCAAATGTCCTTAGTCCTTCCCCTGGCCTCCCATTTCTCTACTTCACTGTTCCAAGTGGGGATATTGCTGAGAAAGATTCTTTCCTCTGCTTCCTTTCTGAAATCTTTGAATCTAGCATTCTTAAATGCTTAAATTCTTAAATAGTTTTCCTTGAAATAGTATTCACTAAATGAGATGATCATCAAAAACTAGTACAAGTAGCCAAGATATCTGGCTTAGAATCATACTTTGGCCTGGCTCTTCTCTTGATACCAAAAAATGCTGCTTTACAATTTCGAGTTCCCCTGCAAATGTGGCATATGCTGCTATAGATGCAGCTGCCATTGCTAATCCTGAATGTACAGGTGAGAGAATGGATTTGGTTAATAATAGAGCAATGCATTCGAGATTTCTGAAGTAACTCAGCCTCAGCCCTCCTCTTCAAAATACTACAGACAGCCAGAAGTTGAGATGCAAAAATAAGCATTTTATAAGCACCATGCACGAGAGTTGATGTATTTTATACCTTAAAGCCTCACTCAGAATTTATGGCCCTCACTTGACACTTTGTTCTAATAAACTTTTATATCTGATTTCCAAGCCACAATAAATTAGACAAGAGAGAAATATCACTCTAGATAAATGCACTCTGACAGGCATTTGGGATGGAGGATGTAGCAAAATGAAGAAAACCAAAACACACACACACACCCCAAGAAGTAGTATGCAACTATTTTATGCAGGGGCAAAGAGCCATCCTTGTGCTTGTCCTCTAGCCCTGAAAACATTATTATATTACAAACTCAATACTCTAATTAATATTCTTAACAATAAGCTGAGTCATCCAGAAAATGTGAAATACTCTCCAGTATTTCCAGTAAACAGTATTTTCAAGTAAACAGAAAAACAAAAAGACAATTAAGCATAAATTATGGTAAAAACTGACCATAGCGTACATAGAATTTAAACAAATTTCCATTAAAAATAGTTAAAATAAAATTTTCTGCTGCAATTTAAGGATTCTGAATAGATAGAGTTTTACAGCACCTTACTTTTTGTATAATCCTTAAAGTTTTTCAAGAAGTTCTCCTATACATTACTTTGTCTTATCCAAATGAGATTAACCAAAACTTGAGGTGCATTTGAGGAAACAAGTAAAGGAACATATATGGATTTTTAAACACAAGGCAGAAACCATCTCTATGGAGGCAGAATGATTCCTATGACTTTGTCTGAAATTACAGACAAAATGTTTTAGAGATATGGCAAAAGGAACACATGTATGTAGAATCACTCTTCTCAGGCTAGAAGGAGCTTAGCAATTACTTGGTCCAACAACTCATATAATATACAAGATCTTTCTACAACAACTCTGATAAGTGATTCTTCAACCAGGATTTAAACATCTTAAGGGATGGAGGAATAATTCTCTCTATTTCTACTTCTTTCATCTTTAAGTAACTCTCTTAGAACATTCCTTTTCATACTGAGACATTATCTACCTCCTGTAGCGTCTACCAATAATATCTAGCTTTATCTGTTTTGGTCTTCTTTAGCAGGGAAAAGACTCAGGAATAGAAATAAAGAGAGTTGAGACTGCTCTGTTTAAAGACCCATTATATGAAAAAGATATTGGACTTGTGTTCTAAGATCATAGTGATCTATGAGTAGATGTTATGGAATGCAAAAAGACATTTAAGCAATTCTTTCTGTCCACCCACATGATAAACTGCCTTGAGAAATCCTGAGTTTCCATTAATGGAAGCATGCTAATTGAAGCTTGATGATCAACTGCCATGATACCATAGAAAATGCTTCTATCTTACATGGGAGATTGTGTTTTACAAACTCTAATTTATTTTTACTTACTACACTGTTGTGATTTCTGGGTTACAATCAACGCTCAACATAATAATAATAATAATGATCACTAACATTTATCTTGTGCTCATTATGTACCAGGTATTGTGCCAAACATTTTCTATATAATATCTTATTTAGTCCTTTTAACAACCCCAGGAAATGGGTGGCATTGTTAATATTTCCATTGATGAATGAGGAAACCAAAGCTCACGAAGATTGAGAACGCTGTCTTTAAACGAGCAGGATATGGAACAGATCAGTGGTGGCTGGGGGACTATCAGTGGGGGAGGACTTGATGACAAAAGGGCACAAGAGAAATTTTTTGGATGACAGAATTGTTCTGTATCATTGTGATGTTTACATGGCTGAATGCATTTATCAAAACTCATGGAACTGTACACTAAAAAGGGTAAATTGTACAATATAAATTACATCTCTATAAACCTGACTTTTAAAATCTTGCCTTTGATCATACAGTGAGTTAGTCCTCTTCTGTGAGCTGAGACATTTATAAGCTTGGATTCTGAGGTTATTTACTCCTTGCCCAAGGCCTATAATTTGGGTAAAGTGCCATATTTGCAACTGTAGTGCTTGTCCTAAGCCCAAAGTCTATGTGGATAGTGTCCTATGGGGATGTCTATGTCATAATAATTTCTATCATATTGTGCTGTATTTGTCACTGTATTCATTTCTACAATTTACTTCTTTATTCATGGTTTCCAAAATTGCTACACTCTGATTAACTTGAAAGGGAAGACATTTTCTTTATCTCTATACTTATAATTGTCTCTGTAATTCTAGCATCTTTCACATTACCTGATTCAGGCACAATGAGTCTTTTCCTCAATAAATAATTCTAGGAAAACGGATTTGGATTCAGTGTAAGAATTTCAGATAGTCGCTGCTGCCCAGAGATGGAACAGGTGACCGCTAGAGTGAAGGTGGCTTACATCAGAGAACAAAGTATTTCTAAAATCACATTTAACTGAATTTATCAAAGTTCCAAATAAATAATACTCAATGATTTCTCTAAAGGCATGAGGGAATTGACTTAGTAGATCTATAAATATAGAACATGATGAGAGAGAAGTGGGGAGAGCCTTGCTGTGCTTCTGCTCCACTCAGCTTTCCTTCTGTGAACATGGAGATTCCTACAGAGGGCAACTTAAGGGAAAAATTTTGAGGCAAGTGATAAATGAAGTCACTATGAGTAATCAATTTTATAAAGGATGAATATTTTATAATTATCGTATCTAAAGATATTTCTCAGATCATTTGTTTTATTACAATTGAAAACTGTCACGAGTCAAAATAATCTGAAGTGATGAGTGTCTTTTATTAGTAGTAATAAGAAAAAATAGGTAAGAGGTTAAATCCACCTAAGCTGTGAACTTTTTGAAAGGCAAATAGGATAATTTTTATTTTCTTCACATATATTTCAGATGCCCAGATCAGATCTGTGCACACCACTCTAGTCTCTGAAAGTTTCTAGAGCCAGCATAACAATAGACTAAACATGGCCAGGTGTGCAGGATGCTGAAATCCCCACAGCACCAAATGCCCTAAAAGAGAGCACGATTAAATTCATATTCAAGGATGAAGTCCTGCGGCAATTGAGCTGGGCAGCTCTCCACAGTGAAAGGGATCCAGATTACTGCAAAGCAGGCATCGCGACACAGGGACAGTCAAGCAGAGGCTCCAGGGATCTCCTCCCACCTAAATGTAGGATCTTAAATAAGTCACTACGTGTTGGGCTTTTGTTTCTCATCTGCAACAAGAAATGTACATGTTGCTTGCATAGATTTCAGGACAAACTTGATATCATTTCAATAGTTAACGTATTAAACATTTTAAGTAAAATTCTGATGTGACATTGACAGTGTCTGGAAAATTCCTACTTTTCATGAATTTTGAAATGCCAAGACATTGTGCAAATGTATTTTACAGCTGTCCAATGTCTGGCCAATTAGGACAAACAGTAATCCATGTGAATTAAGTAAGATGAAGACTCATTTTAAAATGGAAAAATCTTGCCCCATAGAACTTGTGTCACTATGAAAACTGAGACATATCAAAGAACAATTTCTTATAGTTGCTCAATAGTGTTAGAAAAGGTTAAATAAAAGGGATAAATTTCCTAATATGCACTTCCCCTCCAAAATATAAAACAAAATTAGCAGTCGCATGAGGCAACTATATAAAACCAGGAAGTCCTAAGACAGAAAAGTAAAGAAGTAAATATCTCCTGGAATAAAATGCTACAAAGCCTGAAAATATAAAAATTCAACTTCATAGGAGACAAGGAAATCAGAGAATTGCCTAACCCAGTGTGTAGCAAGATTTGATGATAGCACATACTTAATTCATGTTGTGAGAGTGACAGCATAGGAGCACAAGGATAAATTTACCTGGCAATTTATTTAGTGTTATTAATAATATGCTTTCTGTACAGTGTTCTACAACTTAAAAAGAGTGTTCACACACATTGTCTTATTGGAGACTCAGCAAAATTCTGAGGTAAATAGAGTGGCCTTATCTCATTTAGAACCTGTCCATACTTCCCACCCCAGGTGCCAATGAAAATGGCCCACATAAATCAGTGAGCAATCCTAGAAGTCATGCAACCTGTGTGCATTGTGAGGCCAGCTTATTGCCACCTTTTCTACTTCCATTCCTGGATCTGAAAGAAGTGACACACAGTCTCCAAATTAAAAGCTGTATCACTTGCAGATAGCTAGAGGTAAATGGAAAAACTAGGCTTCTCTCATCAGAAAGCTACACTCCTAAGCATGAGAAGAGCAGATCCTAACCATTTAGAGGTTCTTTGCACATATTTGAAATGTTGACAATGATAATACTACCACCAAGGGTTGTGGAAAGAACTGCACCTATTCATTCAATCAACATTTATTAAGGCCAGAGTGACATTGTCAAGATGGCAGCATAAGAGACACCAGCCTCTGGCCCCCCACAAAAATCAACAATTAGTCAGCTATCCATGAACAAAAACAGCTCTAGGAGAGCTCTGGAGTCCATTTAAGAAACTTCAGCAACACAGTAGAATAAAAAACCTGAGAAGAACTGCATGAGAAGGAAGACAGCTTCATTTTCCCTGCATCATCCAATCCCCCAAACTGGCATTGCTCATTGCCAAAAGGGAACTCCCCGGCTAGAAAAAGTTCCCTTCACCGGGAAGAAAGAGTGGGGCGAGCAACCAGCTTCCCCAGCTTTCTGGGGCACTATATAAAAGTCCCACTTCAATTTCACCTTACCTAGATTGGCAAAACTGAGATGTATACAATAACTAGAAACAATGAAGAAAAACAGGGACTACAAAATGCAGCCACTCATGGAAGTGATTGACTTTCACAGTAACTGGCTCTATAGACAAACGCAGAAGCTTTTGACAATAGGAAGAAACCAATGGCCAGAACAGCTGCCACAACCCCCCTGCAGATTTTGCCAGGTTTCCCCACGGGTATTCACATTCACTGACTCCAACCACCTGAGACCCTCCCTGCTCCCTCTCTCTACCCTCTGGAGCCCAGGAATCACACCAGCAACTAGCCCAGGCCTCAGTGGCCCTGTGAATGTAAGATGCCGGTCTAGACCCCAGTGGCTGACCCCCACAGCCATGCATGTGCTTCAGTCCTGCCTCTTTAGTTGTGTACCTGCACACTGCTGGCCTGACGCTCATCACCAGCCTTCATTGTGTATTCATGCCCAGGAAAGACTATGCAGCCACAAGTGAGGACACCTGACAGCCATGGCCACTACAGCTGCTTGTGGGCCCGGATAAGGCCCTGTCTTCTGTGGCTGGCCTGCACCATTACAATCACCTGCAGCTAGCCCCTACTGCTGAGCACTTGCATACCACCAGCCTAAATCCCTCACCCTGCTGCACTGCCATGTGCCTGGAGCAAGACCCAGAAACCAATGTAGTCTATGTCAATAGCCAGGGCCTCTGAACTGCCAGTGCACCAGCGGTTGCCTATCCTGACCCCAACAACTACATGTGTTTGCAATTGACCCCTGTCACTACACAGGCGCCTGCAGCTGGCTCCCACAACCAAATGTGTGCACATCACTAGCTCTGGCCACCATCACTGCCTGCAGTGGTCCTTAGCTACTAGACCTGGAGACATAGCTGAGGAACCCAATAGCCCTTGCAGCCACTATGGACACCCAGTAGCACTCGCCAAGGACCACACAGTTGTTGATGCTATGACCCTAGTGGCCTGAGTTGAAGAGACATCATATCCTCCCTAGGCCCAGTGCCACCCACACCTCCCACTTGGCATCCTGCACCACTAGACCCAGGGACATAGCATGCTCCAGTATGTGTCCACCTATAGGTGGAAATCCTTCTTATCAAAGTCATTCCATAAAGTCTGGAAGAGGTGGCTACTTCAAATGTACAGACACTGACACAAGGATACAGGGACCAGGGAGGATAAGTAAAACATGGCTACCCCAAAGAAATACTGTAACCCTCCAGTACCTGGCTCCAAGAAATGGAGAAAAAGGAATTACCTGATAAAGAATTCAAAATAATTGTTCTCAAGTGCTCAGAGAGCTACAAGAGAACACAAACAATTAGCGATATCAGGAAAGCAATACAAGAATAATATGAGAAGTTCAACAAAAAGATAGAAAAAAAAAGGACCAAAGAGAAATTTTGGAGCTGAAGAACGTGATTGAACTGAACTATTCAAAAGAGAGCTTCGACAGCAGACTTGATGAAGCAGAAGAAAGAATCAGTGCGCACAAAGACAAGTCAGTTGAAATTTTCCAATCAGAGAAGCAAAAAGAAAAAAGACTGAAAACAGTGAAGACTATGTGATCTATGGTATACCATCGAAAGAACCAATTTGTGAATTATTGGAGTTCCAGAAGAAGAGATGGAGAAGAGTCTAGAAAGGTTATTTAAAGAAATAATGGTGAGAACTTCTCAAATCTATGGAGATATTTGAATATTCACATTCACAAGCTCATAGGTTACCAAATAAAATCAACTTAAAGAGATCTTCTCAAAGACATCTTATAATGAAACTTCAAAAATCAAAGATAAGAGAGAATCTTGAAAACAGCTTAACACTTACAAAGGAACCCCATGAGGCTATCAGTGGATTTCTCAGTAGAAATCATACAGGCCAGGAGAGAGTGGAATGATACATTTATAGTGCCAAAAGAAAAACATACCAATCAAGAATACTTTATGACACATGTGTCCTTCAGAAATGAAGGAGAGATATAGATTTTCCCAGAAAAAAAAAAAAAAACTAAAGGAATTCATTATCAACAGAACTGCCTCACAAGAAATGCAGCAAACGGTACTTCAGGTCGAAATAAAAACACTAATTAAGAACATGAAAACATATGAAAATATACAACACACTGGTAAAGGATAAGTATGTAGTCAGATTCGGAATACTCTAATTCTTTGACATGGTGAAGTGTTAACCATTTAATTCTAGTATAAAGATTAAAGGACAAGAGTATTAAAAAGTAATTATAGCTACAACAATTTGTTCTTGGATACACAATATAAAAGTAGATAAATTGTGACATCAAAAACCATAAAAGGATAGAGTTTTCATATGCAAAGTTAAGTTGTTGTTAGCATAAAATAGACTGTGGATCTATAAGATGTTTGATGTAAGCCTCATGGTAAAAAGAAAAAAACACACAGCAAAAAGACTATACTAGATTGATTACAGACAAAGAGGATAAAAGCATATCACTGTGGAAAATCATCAGCTCACAAAGAAAGGCAGTAAGAGAGGAAGAAAGGAGCAATAAAACTTAAAAAAAAAACAAACAGAAAATAATAATATGGCATTAGTAAGTCCTTGTCTATCAATAATTACTCTAAATGTAAATAGGTTGAATTATCTAATCAAAAGACATAGAGTGGCTGGATAAATAAAATCAAGACCCACATATATGCTGCCTACAAGAGACTCACTTCGACTTTAAGGTCACACATAGGCTCAAAGTGAAGGGATGGAAAAAGATATTCCACGCAACTGGAAACCAAAAGAGACCAGGGGTAGCTATATTTATTGCAAAACAGACTTTAAGCAAAAAATGATCACAGAGACAAAGAAGGTTATTATATAGCGATAAAAGTGTCAATTCATCAAGAAGATGCAACAATCATATATATGCACTCAATTTTGGAGCACCTAAATATATTAAGCAAATACTGCTAAATCTGAAAGGAGTAATAGACAGCAATGCAGTAATACTAGGGGACTTCAGTACTCTACTTTCAGCAATGGTAGATCATCCAGACAAAAAATCAACAAGGAAACTGGACTTGAAGCATACTTTAGACCAAACGAACCTAACATACATATACAGAACATTAATTCCAACAGCAAGGGAATACACATTCTTCTCAAGTATGCATGAAACATTCTCCAGGATAGACATATGATAGGTTACAAAAGAAGAAAAAATCAAGAAGATTGAAATTATACCATATCTTTTCCAACCACAATGGTATGAAACTAGAAAGGAATAACAGGAGGAAAATTGTATTTATATATATGTGGAAATTAAACACCACATTTTGGAACAACCAATGGGTCAAGGAAGAAATCAAAAAGGGAAATAAAAGTTTCTTGAAACAAATAAAAATGGAAACAAGACATACCAAAACCTATGGGATGCTGTATGTGCAGTTTTAAGAGGGATAATTATAGTGATAAACATCTAAATTAAGAAAAACGAAAGATCTCATATAAACAACTTAAAATTACACTTCAAGGAACTAGAAAAAGAGGAATAATCTAAGTCCAAAGTTATCAAAAGGAAGGAAATAACATAGATCAAAGTGGAATTAGATGAAATAGAGATAGGAATAAAGGAGGAGATTAATAAACCTCAGCTGTTTTTTTGAAAAGATAAACAAAATTGACAACTCTTTAGAAAAACTGACAAAAAAAGAGAAGACTCAAAGTTGTAGATGAAAGAGAAGACATTAAACTTGATACCACAGATATACAAAGGATCATAAAAGATTACTCTGAACAATTAAATGCCAATAAATTGGATAACCTAGAATAAATGGATAAATTCCTAGAAACATAGAACCTACCAATACTGAATCATGAAGAAATAGAAAATCTGAACAGACCTATAGTGAATAAGGAGATTGAAGAAAAGCCTAGGACCAGATATTTTTACTGGTGAATTCTACCAAACACTTAAGAATTCATGCCAATCTTTCTCAAACTTTTCCAAAATGTTAAAGAGGGGGGAACACTCCTAAACTCATTTTATGAGGCCAGCATTACTGTGGTACTAAAGCCAGATAAGGTCACTACAAGAAAAGAAAACTATAGACCAATATCCCTGATAAATATAGATGCAATAATTCTCAACAAAAATATTAGCAAGCCAAATTCAACAGCACGTTAGAAGGGTCATACACCATAATCAAACAATATTTATCCCTGGGATGCAAGGATGGTTCTACATATGCATATCAATAAATGTGATACACCACATTAATAGAATCAAAGGTAAAAATCAGATTATCTCAATAGATGCAGAAAAAGTATTTGCCAAAATACAACACGCTAAAAATGCTCAATGAATTAGGTATAGAAAGAACATACCTCAACACCATAAAGCCATATATGTCAAGCTCACTCATACACAATGATTTAAAGCTTTTCCTTTAAGATTAGGAACAAGACAAGGCTGCCAACTCACTACTCCTTTTCAAGATCGTATTGGGAGTCCTAGCCAGAGCACTCAGGCGAGAAAAAGAAATGAAAGATTTCCAAATAGAAAAGAAGGAGGTAAGTTATACTTGTTTCCAGATGAAACGATCTTATATATAGAAAATTCTAAAGACTCCACCAAAGGCTGTTAGAATTAATCAATGAACTTTACTTCAGTAAAGTTCCCATATACAAAATCAACATACAATAATCAGATTTCTGTGCGCCAACAACAAAATCCCTGAAAAAGAAATAAAGAAAATAATCCCACTCATAATAACATCAAAAACAATAAAATACTTGAGAATACATTTAACCAAGAAGGTTAAAGATCTGTACACTGAAAACTATGAGACTTTCATTAAAGAAATTGAGGAATACACAAACAAAAGGAATGAATCAGTTCATGGATTGGAAGAAACATTACTGTTAAAAGTCCATACTATCCAAAGCCATCTATAAATTCAATGTAATCCCTAAAACAATTCCAATGGCATTTTTTTATTGAAATATAATTGACATGTAACATTGTATAAGTTTAAGGCATATATCATGTTGATTTTATACATTTATATATTTCAATATGATTACCACGATAGCATTAGCTAGTGCCTCTATCATGTCACATAACTATCATTTCTTTTTTGTGGTGAGAACAATTAAGATCTAGTGTCTCAACAACTTTGAAGTTTATAATACAGTATTGTTAACTAAAATCACCATGCTGTGATTTGCTCTCCAGGACTTTTTATCAACTAGTTCTCAGTTTGTACCCTTAAACAACATATCCCTGATTTCCCTCACCCCACCCTGCCGCCTCTGGTAACTACCATTCTACTCTCTGTTTCCCATAGTTTGGCTTTTTAGATTGCATACATAAGTGATATCATGCAGTATTTGTCTTTCTCTCTGTGACTTATCTCACTTAGCATAATGCCCTTAAGTTCCATCCATGTTGCCCCAAATGGGAGGATTTCCTTCGTTCTCCTGGGTGAATTGTAGTCCATTTTACATATATCACAACTTCTTTTTTTTAATTGAGGTATAATTGACAAATGGCTGTATATTAATTTCAGGTGTAAAACAAAATGATTCAATATCTATCGTGAAATGATTACCATAATAAGTCTAGTTAACATCTGTCACCTGCCACAACTTCTTTATTCATTCATCCATTGGTGGACACTTAAGTTCTTTCCATATCTTGACTATCATGAAAAATGCAGCAATAAACATGGGAGTACATACATTTCTTTGGGCTCCCATTTGAATTTCCTTTGGACATATACTCAGAAATGGAATTGCTAGATCATACGGTAGTTGCATTTTTAAGTTTGAGGAACCTCAATACTATTTTCTATAGTGGCTGCACCAATTTTCATTCCTGCCAACAGAGCACAAGGGTTCCCTTACCAGCACATCCTCACCAGCACTTGCTAACTCTTGTCTTCTTGACGATGGTCATTCTAAGCAGGTGTGAGATGATATCTCGTTGTGATTTTGATTTGCATTCCCTGATTATTCATGACGTCGAGCACCTTTTCATGTACTTGTTAGCCATTTGAATATCTTTGGAAAAATATCTATTCAGTTCCTCTGCCCAATTTTTTTAAATCAGATTGCTTGTTTTTTTTGTTACTGAGTTGTATAAATTCTTTATATATTTTCCATATTAACCTCTTATCTGATATATGGTTTGCAAATATTTTCTCCCATTCTATAGGTTTCCTTTTCACTTTTTATTTTCTTTCATTATGCAGAAACTTTTTAGTTTGATGTAATCCCACTTGTCAATTGCTGCTTTTGTTGCTTGTGCTTTTAGTGTCATACATATCTAAAAAATCATTGCTAGTCCAATATCAAGGAGTTTTCTTCCCTATGTTTTCTAGTAGGAGTTTTTGGTATTGAGTCTTACGTTGAAGTCTTTAATTCATTTTGAGTTAATTTTTGTGAGTGGTGCAAGATGGGGTAAAATTTCATTCTTTGGCATATGGATATCAAGTTTTTCCAATACCATTTGTTAAAGGGAGCACCCTTTCCCCATTGGGGTTCTTGGCTCCCTTGTCAAATATTAGTTGACCATATATTTGGGGGTTTATTTCTAAGCTCTCTATTCTGTTCCCAATGATACTTTCACAGAAATAGAAAAAACAAACCTAAACTTTGTATGGAACCACAAAAAACCCTGAATAGCCAAAGCAATCCTGAGAAAGAAGACAAAAGCTGTAGACATTACATTTTATGATTTCAAACTATACTGCAAACTACAGTAATCAAAACAGTATGGTACTAGCATAAAAGTAGACACACAGATCAATGGACACATGGAATAGAATCAAGTGTCTGTCAATAGGTGAATGGATAAAGGAATATTATTCAGCCATGAGGAAAAAGGAAATCCTGCCATTTTGGATAATATGGAGTGACCTTGAGGCCATTATGCTATGTTAAATAAGTCAGACAAAGACAAATATTGTTTTCTATCACTTATATGTGGAATACACAAAAGCCAAATTCATAGGAGCAGGGAGTAGGAAATTGGTTACCAGGGGCTGAGGGGTGGGAGAAAAGAGGAAGTGTTGGTCAAAGTGTACAAACTTCCAGTTATGAGTAAGTTCTGGGGATCTAATATCCCCAGATATAATCTCTTGGTGATTATTGTTAATAATACTCTATTATATATATAAAGTTGCTAAGAGAGTAGATCTTAAACATTCTCACTACAAAAAAGAAATCATAATTGCATGGCATGATAGAGGTGTTAACTATGGCTATGGTGGGAATCATTTTGTAATATATGTGTCAAATCAGCACACTTTACACATTAAACTTACATAACATTATATGTCAATTATATTTCAATAAAGCTGGAAAACAATAATAAATAAATGTTGTTCCTAAAAACACTGAAAAAACCCAGAAAACATTTACTAAGCTCCTAGTGTGTGCAGACATAAGTCTGGCACTAAGGGTAAATAGAAGAATATATTCCTCACCCCAAGGCTTTGTAGTCTAGAAGAAGAGAAAGAAAAATAGGAAAGTGCTTTGTGAACTATAAGGGCAATTGCACTTATTTAAAAGAGATGAGAGGGCCCAGCCTGGTGGCACAGTGGTTAAGTGTGCACATTCCGCTTCGGCGGCCTGGGTTTCGCTGGTTCGGATCCCGGGTGTGGACATGGCACCGTTTGGCAAGCTACGTTGTGGCATGCATCCCACATATAAAGTAGAGGAAGATGGGCACAGATGTTAGCTCAGGGCCAGTCTTCCTCAGCAAAAAGAGGAGGATTGGCAGCAGTTAGCTCAGGGCTAATCTTCCTCAAGAAAAATAAAAATTAAAAAAAAGGGATGAGAAAAATGGATCTAGTTCAAATGTCAAAAGTGAAGAAAAAGGAAGTGTGTTCCCAAAGGCTCCCGTGTTGGGGCCCTGACTAAGCTTCCTGCATGCAGTGGTCCCTTGAGTCCTAACTGGGACTTTTATGTGTAAAATGGCTGCAGAGTTGAACTAATGGTTATAACCATGTTATGTAAGGGAAAATTTTATATAAGTGCAGCCAGACTATTTTTGCGTTTCAGTCATGTGAACTCTGTGACAAATTCCTCTGTGGTCCAAAGAGTGAAGCAAAGTCAGTTACTGTCAACGCACCGTGACATCCCCTCAGCTTTCCACACAGGGGTTAGTTGAGATGAAAATATGGGAATCAAAACACTTGCTGAAAATGGGGCATGCTGAAATGAAGACAAAATTAACCTTTATTTTCCTCTATCAAGTTGAGTTCTCATAACATTCACCACATACAATCAGATCTTTACAAATTTGTGGAGTAGAAAAGAGTAAAGGGAAAAGGAGAAAAGAAGAGAAAAGTATCGGAGGTATGATACGTGGAGTTAGCCATAAAGGTGGGAGCAGTAAAAGAGACGCTAAACCAGGTAAAAGAGCAAGGATGCCTGCTTCCTTCCACCACAGGGGCGCCTGCTGCAGTTCTGGCTTCCAGGCCAGACCTTGGAATGTCTCGCTGCTGTTTTGCCTGGTTGGTCACAGCAGCAGACTCCTCCACAGCTCCTCCACAGTCCTCTGTGGTATAGTGAAAAGAGTAATAGGATGAGAACCAGGAGATCTGACTTAGCACAATACGGTCATTACCTAGGCAAGTATGTGTCCTATTTGGACCGTGGTTTCCAGACCTGTAAATGAGGGAGTTGAAGCAGACTTTATTCATGAGCTCTTCTGGCCGTGTAGGTTAAGACTGCAGCAAGATGGCGTAATCCAATCAATACAGACTGTTTTAATGAATAAACTTTACGTTTTCCTAGTTGTGTGAATTTGGACAAACTACTAAACTTTTCTGAGGGCTAGTTTCTTCAGAGGTAAAATGTGGATAATGGTTTTTGTCAGGGTGTTGGAAGGATTAAATGAGATAATGTGTATAATACTCGAGCATAGCACTCATAACATAATGGAGGATAGTTCTCATACTCTCATTGAGGTTCTTTGGTGGATGCCCCTCTGAGAGTCCTGATTCAAGTCCTATGAGGACTTTCACAGGGGGCACTGCACAGAGGAGCCACTGTGAGAGAAGGGATGAAGTTCTAGTCCAGCCACCCAGCATGACCTCAAGTCTTGAACATCAGTGAGCTTCACTTTCTTCTTGTGTAAGATAAAGCTATGACTACTTATCCTGTATCAATCTTGAGCCTTTTGTGAGAGCAAACAGGATGAATATAGTATGTTTTATGAACTTTGAAGCACTATCTAAATGTCAGTGTGAGAGGAGAGTGGGAGATGAGAATCTCTACCACCAAATGACCTCTTGCTCACTTCTGGACAGTGGCTATGGAGCTCTCCTAGATTGTCATTCCTTCCTAGGTGGTGCTAGAACAAACTCAAGGCTCATGTGTCCTCTAATCCACTTAAGAATTTGGATACTGAGCTTTATTCTTTAGTGCTCAGTGCATGAGACTTCTGAGAGGGGACGTGCTCTCACAGTGTTAGCTGTAGGGGGAATTTACATCAATGCTGTTTTTCTTCTGCCCAGACAAGTAGGACAGTTAAGCATAATATATCACCCTTATATCATGTCCTTAATAGGCCATGTTCCTTTGTGCAGAAATTTTACATGGTTATTACATTATAAAAAGTAGAGATATATATTTATAATCATAGTGTCAAAGGCTAAAGAAGATTATTTCACATTATTTTGTTTCTCCACTCCCATGCTTTTCTGAGAGAGACTAATTGACTATGCTTCTAAGATGAAAAGTATGTTCTAAGAAAAGACATAGAAAGAGCCCCAAGTTTGTCCCTTCATGATCTCCAGACCTTAATTTCACCCATTGTTAATTTTCTTCCCCAGTTTCAATTCCATGGCTTCCTGGCAATGTGCCAATGTATTCTCTATGCATGATCCTTGGAAAAATTTCCTCACCACTTCTAAATGACAGATCACAGAAAGAAGTGCAAAGAAAGCGAGGACATGTACTTTCTATCATTAATTCAAACTTCTCATTTCCTTTAGGTGCCAGAAAGAAGAAAGTTTGCAGTTAGGTGGTGGAAATGTAAATAGATGGCCAAAAGGCTTTAGAATCTTCAAAAATGGTGGCTGTCTCCTCACATGTGTTCTTAGTCATAATAGGGTAGGAAAATAAGCACGTAGTAAAGTAATTACTTCTCTGGGATAGCATAAAGATGGCTACTCATAAAAATAAACCTAGAGCTCAGTCAGAATTGATTCATTTGCTTGACATTTTGAAACTTTCTCCAGATATGTAAATTAGATAGAGAGCTAGCTAGCTAGATAGACATATAGACATATAGATTAGATAGATGGATAGATCAATTGATAGATGATAGATAGATTTAAACCTTAGTGTCAATTACGTAATGATGTAAATAGTGGCAAAATATATGAAGAAAGCATAGTGTCTAGGATTTCAGTCATGCAAAATTAAAGATGTGTGATGACATGTCTGTGTTGTGCAATGAATTGCCATCATACAGCCAGATTCTTATATACAGCTTCATACACAGTACTACATGTCTACACTAGAAACTGGAAAAAGATTACTAAGCTATCATTGGTTTGCGTATATCCAGATATTTAATGTTATGTATACCACTCATCTGAATAACTTCCATATATTCTTGATGTAATGAAGACAAACTAGAAATCACAAGGTGCCACACTACTGCAGAATTGTTTTAACTCCCAACAGCAAAATCAAACCATTACCACAAAAATAATCTCTGCTTACCAATACCTGGACAGTCAAATATATTGTACAAGAGTGGTACTCTTTACAATGTTCTATAGCTTATCTTCCCAAAACATTGGCTGATCCCCATTGAGACATAGCAAATTATAGTGACCTCACAAGATCATTCATCCAATCCCCTATCTTAAGTCAAAGTATGATAGGTTGTTAGATTTTTAGATGAAAAATTTCACCCACTAAAAAAGAAAAACCCAAATTTGTAACATTTGGAAAATGAATCCTATTTGATTAAATCTCTAAGGGCAAACATTTTCACAACGAAATAGTTCAAAGCATAAAATGATTCCATAGGCACAGAAAAAACAGCAACCAAATATGAGTGCTTTTTGAAAGATTCAAAGAACAGAAAATCAAAACCAAAACCCAACACAACAGCCAAAAAGCTTTACTGCGTCTCTAATCTACAAATCTACGTTCATTGAAACTCTACTTTATAAAAACAACACAAAAAAACTTGAGAACATATTATTTCCACCTAATAGCATCCATCAATCTAATTCCATCTTCACTTCTTGAAAATGATGACATATGTATAATGGAGAAAAATCATTGAAATAAAAAAATTAATTTCTTCCTCTCTAACCCTGTGCTCTCTTATTTAAGATGAGTGAGATGTTTAGTTTTAGAAGATATATAAGCACCCAACAAGAATCTAGGAGACTGAGAAATAAAATATCAGATTTGGGACTAGAGTGTAGTCCTGCTCTCTAAGAAGAAATCTCCCAGCTGTGCTCTTCTGGTTGAGTTCCCTGTAAGAATTTATAGTTTCAATGATTTGTATTCACTAGTTAGTTTGTGAGGGAAAGCAAAGGAAGGAGGAGCAATGATGGGACTTGTCCAGTCTTCATGCCCGCAATATCCTGGTATAGGGTTCAGTCCAGGGAATGCTACTTCTTGCCTAGATCCAGACCACTGGGCATTAGAAGTAAAATGCCAAAAAAATGACGAGACAGAGGTCAGTGGTCACCAACTGGCTGCCAAATGCTTCTGAAGTCTTCACATTCTCAAATACCATCCAAGCAGATACCTTCAGAGCAGCTTAAAGAAAATATAAATAGAAAGCTAAGGCATCAATCAGGCTTGTCTCCTGATCGACTCTTCTAAGATAACACAAAAGTATCAGGGCCAAAGAGACAGCTCTCCTATAAAACTTCAAGCTCCAGGAAATTCATAAGCACAGAAATCACTCCGTTTAAGAATCGGGATGATTGACACTGAGCACACATAATGCATTGTCTCCCACATTTTCACTGGTAAATACCCATACAGAGAAGTGGCCCTGGGCTCTGGGTTCCCAAGTCATTTCCTGGTGTACTTCTTAGAACTGTGGCTTTTAAAGAGTAAAATACTGAACATTAGGAAATGCTGTTACATGTTGCCATAGTACAAATTGAGCCAGAACCATTCTGAGTGGAATTCACTTTCTACTTAGAAGTCAGCAGTTTCAGAAACACCACCAATTTGAGTAAGCATAATGAATAACTTATTTCTTGTAATTATTATTATTATTTTTTTTAAGATTGGCACCTGAGCCAACAACTGTTGCCAGTCTTTTTATATTTTTTTCCTGCTTTTTCTCCCCAAATCCCCCCAGTACATAGTTGTATATTTTCAGTTGTGGGTCCTTCTAGTTGTGGCATGTGGGACATCACCTTAGCATGGCCTGATGAGCGGTGCCATGTCTGTGCCCAGGATCCAAACTGGCAAAACCCTGGTCCACCGAAGCAGAGCGCGAGAACTTAACCACTTGGCCATGGGGCCGGTCCCTCTTGTAATTATTTTTAATCTTTAGCTTTGGAAGTTTACTTTTGGAGAGTAACATACATTTCAAAATACTACTATGTTATACTTTAGAAAGAAGCAACATCAAGAAGCTACAAATAATCTCTAAATCCCAAAATGTGTATAGCACTCTTCATTTCACAAAGTCCTTTAAAAATTAACCTCATTTCACTTCAAAACACCCCTGTGAGGGAGGCAGGGCAGATACTATTATCTCATTTCTACAGATGAAGAAACTGAGAGGCTCAGATTGGTTAGGTAAACTGCCAACATTATAAAAACAAGGACTTGAACTTTGCACTCTTCAGCAGCATGGAACAATAATAGTTCACTGGATCTCATTTTCTTTAACAAAATTATAATAATAATAATAAAACCTTTATCCTTGACCTCTGCTGACTTTCCTTTCAGTTCTCACAAACCACATCTGATTTCAGAGGACATATCTACACATGGGCAAATTGTAACTTTAAAAAAATTCCCATTCAAATATTACACAGAAAAAGTATTATCAACAATTCTTTTTTTTTGAGGAAGATTAGCCCTGAGCTAACTACTGCCAATCCTCCTCTTTTTGCCGAGGAAGTCTGGCCCTGAACTAACATCCGTGCCCATCTTCCTCAGCTTTATACGTGGGATGCCTGCCACAGCTTGGTGTGCCAAGCGGTGCCATGTCCACACCTGGGATCCAAATGGGCGAACCCTGGCCACCGAAGCGGAACCTGTGCACTTAACTGCTGCGCCACCGGGCCGCCTCCAACAAATATTTTCTGAGGGCTTTTGATGTGGTTTGTGATGGGATATCAAGTGTTTAAGACAATAAGCTGAAAATTTAAATTTTTTTACATAGTGCTGAATATTCAAATGTATCAAAATGTGTAGAATGTTTGATACATTTATATCAAAATATGTAGGTAAAATACATCAGTGACTGCATATTTCACTTTTCATCCAGATATTTTGATGTCTCATCATAGAAAGATCAAAGACCAAAGAGAAAAACAAGCTGCTACTCGGAATGCTCTGTTCTTCGACTGAGGTGTTGGACTAATGGAGAGAGTTATGGGCTTCCAGGAAGAGGACGCAGACAATGTCTTTGTCTACTGGATTCACTCCAGGAAACGTCTTTAGGAGATTCATTCAGTTCCTGAACCTCTGAAGCAGGTAAATATAAAGATGTCCTCTTATCCAGAGGACAAATAGGGTCAACAATTTTAAAAAAAGTAACTAATGGGCCAGCACGGTGGCATAGTGCTTAAGTTCATGATCTCCACTTTGGCAGCCCAGGGCTTGTGGGTTCAGATTCCAGGCACAGACCTGCACACTGCTCATCAAGCCATGCTGTGGCAGCATCCCACATACAAAGTAGAGGAAGATTGGCACAGATGTTAGCTCAGTGATAATCTTCTTCAAGAAAAAAGAGGAAGATTGGCAATAGAAGTTAGCTCAGGGCTGATCTTTCTCACCAAAAAAAAAAGGAAAAAAGAAACTAAAATGAAGAAAATTGCTAATGGTGAGAAATCAGTTGGGAGATGGAGGACTTTGCAAGCAAACAATTTAAAGATAATATTAAATAGGTCTTGAAAATGCCCCCACCCAAAACAATGCAGCAGAAAATGTATTCACATTCTCTCCAAGAGAGAGTCCAGCGTCTTACCTAGTTGCTGTGACCAGCTCCAACCCTGGCTTCTCTGGATGATAGGCATTTTTCTTTGTTTGTCCTGATAGGTCATCAAGATCTGGCAAGCTGGGACTAAAGGATGAATTTAATCATCCCCCCTCACCTGTATCCTCCCCAACACACACACACACACACATCATAACATACCTAATTTATGTAAGTAAGAAACAGGATAACTGCATTGACAATTTACATTTGGAAAAGGGTATAATAGGAAATATGGTAGTGTTCCCTGTGCATGGCACCATTGTGTACTGATTGATAGGAATAGAAAAGACTCCCTGACCTGCTTGATACAGGATTTCTTGATCAACCAGGCTGATCACCCCACGTTCTGCTCTTATGGAGGAGCTCTCTTTCTTATTTCTTTTTTTTGAGGAAGATTAGCCCTGATCTAGTGTCTGCTGCCAATCCTCCTCTTTTTGCTGAGGAAGACTGGCCCTGAGCTAACATCCATGCCCATCTTCCTCTACTTTATATGTGGGACGCCTGCTACAGCATGGCTTGCCAAGTGGTGCCATGTCTGCACCCGGGATCTGAACTGGCGAATCTCAGGACACCGAAGCAGAACGTGCGCACTTAACTGCTGCGCCACGGGGCAAGCCCCATCTTTCTTGTTTCTTAATGGCTTTATTGAGATATCACTCACACATCATGCAATTCAAACATTTGAAACATACATTTCAATGGTTTTTGGTATATTCACAGACATGTGCAGCCATCACCACAGTTTTAGAACATATTCATTACCTCAAAAGGAGGCCCTGTACCCTTCAGCTGTCAACTCCCTTAGACTCTCTTTCGATCCAGGTGACTTTTGGTGGGTTTCTCTTATAAAGTTTCCTTCTTAGACACATCTAAGGTAGATATTGGAAATGATTCGCTCCAATGGGTCTGCCACCAGTTTAACAGTTCACTTCCTATTACTGTCAGTGCCGGGGACTTAAGAATTATCTTAGGTTCTGAGCAATAGAGAAAGTTGTTGGCAATAAAATTTCCTAACTAGTCTTTGTTTGCATTTGGAAACAGTTACAAATTTAGAGATCTTTTCAAGATCAGTTCTATTTCAATTTTTCAATTTAAAACATTTTTAAGTGTTATCTAATAAAATTGTATATATTTAAGATAAGCAGCATGATATTTTGATGTACATATACATAGTGAAATGGACTAGAGTCAAGCTAATTAACATATCAGTCTCCTCACATAGTTACCTTTTTTGGTGTATGTGTTGATAGCACCTGAGATCTCTCAGCAATTTCCAGCATACAGTACAGAATTAACTTTAGTCACATGCTGTACATTGTGTCTGTAGAACTTGTTCATCCTACATAAAGGACACTTCACACCCTTTTACTGACATCTGAACATTTCTCCCCCCTCCCCTACCAAGATAACTAGCATTCCACTCTCTGCTTCTAGTCTCCTTTTTCAGATTCCATATATAAGTGAGATCATGCAGTATTTTTCTTTCTGTCCGGCTTATTTAAATTAGCATAATGTCTTCCATGTTCATCCATGTTGTCTCAAAAGTTAGGATTTCCTTCTTTCTCATGGCTGAATATATTCCATTGTATATCCACATCTTCCTTATCCATTCATCCATCAACAGACACTTAGGTTGTTTCCGTATCTTGGCTATTGTGGATAATGCTTCAATGACCACGGGAGAGGAAATATATCTTCAACCGACTGATTTCATTTCCTTAAGAGATATACCTAGAAGTGAGATTGATGGACCATATGGTAGTTTTATTATTTAATATTTGAAGAAGCTCTACACTGTTCTCCATAATTGGTACACCAATATACACATCCATCAACAGTGTACATGGGTTATTTTTTCTCTACATCCGTGCCAACACTTCTTATCTCTTGTCTTTTTGATGATAGTTATCGTAACAGGTGTGAGGTGATATCTCATTGTGGTTTTGCTCTGCAAAAGTATATGAAAAGGTGCATTAGTGATGTCAAGCACCTTTTCATATACTTGATAGGCATCTGTACATCCTTTTGGAAAAACATCATACAAATTCAGATCCTTTCCCTATTTTTTAAATTGGATTGTTTGTTTTTTTGCACATAGTTGTATTAGTTCTTTATATATTTTGGATATTAACCCTTTACCAGATAGATGGTTTGCAAATATTTTTTCCCAATCTATAGGTTACCTTTTCATTTTGTTCATTGTTTCCTTTGTGTGCAGAAGCTTTTTAGATTGATGCAGACACACCTGTTTATTTTTGCTTTTGTTGCTTGTGCCTTTGGTGTCACATCCCCAAAAAAATCATTGCCAAAACCAATGGCAAGGAAACTTTTCCCTATGGTTTCTTCTAGAAGGTTTATAGTTTCAAGTCTTACATTTAGTCTTTAGTTCATTTTGAGTTGATTTTTGTGTATTGTCTAAGATGAGTCAAATTTGATTCTTTATCATGTGGTTATCCATTTTTCCCAATGCTGTTTATTAAAGGGGCTTATCTTTCCTCACTGTGTATTCTTGCTGTTCTTGTTAAAAATTGACTACATACGCTCGGATTTATTTCTGGGATTTCTGGGCTCTATAATCTATTCCATTGGTTTATGTGACTGTTTTTATACCAGTATCATACTATTTTGATTACTATAGCTTTGTAATGTAATTTGAAATCAGGAAGTCTGTTGCTTTTAAATTTGTTCTTCTTTCTCAAGATTATTTAGCTATTTGGGTTCTTTTGTTGTTTTAATTTTAGGATTATTTTTCTATATCCAAAAATTGCCTTTGGAATTCTCATGAAAATTGCATTGAATTTGTGTATTGCTTTGGGTAACATGATCATTTGAACAAAATTAATTTTTTAATCCATAAATATAGGATATCTTTTCATTTATTTCTGCTTCCTTCTATTTCTTTCATCAATGTTTCATTGTTATCAATATAAAGGTTTTTCATTTCCATGCTCAAATTTATTCCTAAGTAATTTATTGTTTTATGTGCTGTTGTAAGTGGGATAGTGTTCTTGATTTTCTTTTCAGATAGGTTGCTGTTAGTGTAAAGAAATGCAACTGATTTTTGTAAGTCGATTTTGTATCCTGCAACTTTACTGAATTATTTACTAGTTTTAACAGTTTTTTATGGCGTGTTTAGGGTTTTCTACATGTTGGATCATATCTGAAAGTGAAGATAATTTTACTTCTTCCATTCTAATTTGGATGCCTTTATTTCTTTTTATGTCTGGTTGCTCTAGCTAGTACTTACAGTAGTATGTAGAATAAAAGTGGTAAGAGTGCATCCTTGCCTTGAACCAGATCTTATAGGAAAAGCATTAAGTTTTCCCCCACTGATTATGATGTTAGCTGTGGACTTTTCATAATTTTTTCTTTTATTATGTTGAGGTGAGTTCCTTACTTATTTTGTTGAGAGTTTTTGTCATGTATGGAAGTTAAGCTTTGTCAAAAGCTTTTTGTGCATCTATTGATATGATCATGTGGTTTTTCAGTTTTATTCTGTAAACGTGATTTAGCACATTGAATGATTTGCATATGTTCAGTTAACCTTGCATTCCAGGTATGAATCCCACTTGGTTGTGGTGTGTAATCTTTTTTGATGAGTTATTGAGTTTGGTTGGCAAGTATTGACGATTTTTTCATGAATGATATTGGCATATAATTTTCTTTTCTTGTGGCTTTAGTATCAGGGTAATGCTGGCCTCAGATTAAATTTGGATGTGTTCTCCCTTTTTAGTAGCATTTGAGGAGGATTGGTATTAATTTTTTGAATGTTTGGTAGAATGCATCAGAAAAACCATCTGATCATAGGTTCTTCTTTGTTGGGAGGTTTTTGATCACTGCTTCAATCTCATTTGTTATTGATCTATTCAGGCTTTCTATTTCTTCCTGATTCAGTCTTGGGAGATTGTATGTTTCTATGAATTTATCCATTTCTTCTAAGTTACCCAGTTTGTTGGCATAATTTTCCTTTCCAGTTGTTCATAATAATCCTTATGATCCTTTTTATTTATAAGGCATCCATTATAATGTCTCCTCTTTCACTTCTAATTTTATTTGACTCCTCTCTTTTTTCTTAGTTAGTCTAACTAAAGCTTGTCAATTTTATTTTTTCAAAACGCTAACTCAGTTTTGATGATTTTTTCTATTATTTTATATTCTCTATTTGATTTATTTCTGCGTTGATCTTTATTATTTTCTTCTTTCTGCTAACTTTGAGCTTAGTTTGTTCTTCTTTTGCTAGTTCCTTGAGGTTTACAGTTAGATTGAGACCTTTCTTCTTTTTAATGTAGGCATTTATCACTATAAACTTATCTCAGTAGTGGTTTGCTGTATCCCATAAGTTTTGGTATGTTGCATTTTTATTCTTTTTTATCTTGAAATATATTTAAAATTCTCTTTTGACTTCCTCATTGACCCAGTGATTACTCAAGATTTTATTATTTAGTTTCCAAGTATTTGTGAATTTCTCCGGTTTTCTTGCTGTTATTGATTTCTAGTTTCACTCCATTGTGGTCAGAAAATATAATTGGTATGATTTCAATCTTCCTAAAATTTTAAGACTTGTTTTTCAACGTATCAAGTGACCTAGCCTCAAGAATATATTCTTCTGCTATTAGTGGAAAGTTTTGTATATCCATTAGATCCATTTGGTCTATAGTAATGTTCACGCCTGCTGTTTCTTTATTGATTTTCACTTTGAATATTCTGTTACAGAAGTGGGGTATTGAAAACTCCTATTTTTGTATTACTGTAAATTTCTCCTTTCAGGTATGTCAATATTTGCTTTATATACCTAAGTGTGCTGATGGTTACATATATATATTTACAGTTGTAATATTTTCTTGTTAAATTGATGCTTTATCATTATGTAATGCCTTTCTTTATCTCTAGAGACAGTTTTAGACTTAAAGTCTATTTTATCTAATATATGTATAGCCATTCTTGCTTTCTTTTGGTTACCATTTGTATGAAATACCTTTTTATATCTATCCATTTTCAGCCTATGTGTGTCCTTGAATCTACAGTGAGTTTTTACAGACAGCATACAGTTGAATTTTGATTTTTTAAATACATTCAGTCACTCTATTTATTAAGGAGTTTAGTCCATTTCTATTTAAAGTAATTATTGATAAGTAAGGACTTACTGTTGTCGTTTTGCTACTGCTTTCTCTTTGTCTTATAGTTCTCTTGTCTCTCTTTTTCTCTCTTGATGTCTTCCTTTGTGTTTCATTGTTTTTATTTAATTAATAGATTTTGGTTCCTGTCTCTTTCTCTTTTGCATAACTTCTATAGCTCTATCCTTTGTGGTTACCAAGGGGCTTACATAAAATATCTTATAGTTATAACAGTCTGTTTTAAGCTGGTATCTTAAGTTCTTTTGCATACAAGAATTCTACACTTTGACATCTCCCCCTTCTACATTATATGCTATTGATGTAACAATTTATATCTGTTCGTGTTGTGTATCTATTAACATTTAGTTGCAATTGTTTTTAATACTTTTGTCTTTTAAATTTTATTGTAGGATTAAAAGTTATTCACCATCATTATAGTAGTACAATATTCTGTTTTTGTCTATATATTTACTTTACTAATGAGTTTCATACCTTCTTATTCTCTCATGTTATTGTTTTAGCATTCTTTCATGTCAACTTAAAGAGCCCCCTTTAGCAGTTCTTGTAAGGCAGATCTAGTAGTGATGAACTCCCTCAGCTTTTGTTTGTCTGAGATGTCCTTCTCTCCTCTTCATTTTTGAAGGATAGGTTTTCTAGGTATAGTATTCTTGGTTGGCAGTTTTATTTTTCTTTCAGCACTGTAAATATATCATCCCACTTCCTTCTGGCCTGCAAGATTTCTGCTGAAAAATTTGCTCGTGGTCTATGGGGGTTCCCTGTATGTGACAAGGAGCTCTTCTCTTGCTGCTTTCAAAATTCTTTGTCTTTAAGTTTTGACGATTTGATTATAATGTGTCTTGGTGTGGATGTCTTTGGTTTCTTCTTATTTGTTGTCATCTGGGCTTTCTGAATCTGGATGTCTATTTTCTTCCCTCAGTTTGTGAAGTTTTCTGCCAATATTTCTTTGAATAAACTTTCTGTCCCTTTCTTTCTTCTCTTTGGGGATTTCCATAATGTGTATGGTGATCTGTTTGATGGTGTATCATATGCCCCTTAAGTTATGTTCATTCTTTTCCATTCTTTTTTCTTTTTGTTTCTTTAAATGGATGATTTTCAGTAACCTGTCTTCAAGTTCACTGATTCTTTCTTCCACTAGATATAGTCTGATGTTGAACCCTGTTAATTTTTCAGTGTAGTAATTATATTCTTCAGCTCTATGATTTCTGTTTGGTAGTTTTAAAATATTTCCTATCTCTGCTAAATTCTCACTTTGTTCATGCATTGCTCTTCTGACCCTGGCTAGCATCTTTCTGGCCAGTATTTTGAATTCTCTGTCATGTAATTCACTTATGTATATTTCACTAGCATTTGTTTCTGGAGATTTGTCTTGTTCTTCTGTTTGGAATATATTTTCTTGTTTCTTCATTTTGTTTTATTTTCTCTGTTGTTTGTGCATAGTAGATAAAACAGCCACCTCTCCCAGTCTTGATAGACTGGCCTCATGTAGGAGGTGAACCTCACCAATCAACCAAGCCAGAGAGTCTGTGTACTGCTTAAACCTTTGTGCTCGTCCAAACTCCAAACTGCTATGTTAGTTCTTAGTGACCCACAGGAGACTAAGGTGTGCCAAGTCTATCTGTGCCCCAAGACAGGCAAGACAGAAGCCAATTAATCATGTGGTAACTGAAAAGGTTGAGTGCTAGATGTCTGGTTCAATTCTTTTTCTCTTCAGGGAGAAACTGGGAACTTGAGTTTATCATCCATTCACTTTGCACTAAGCCAGGGAGAGGAGCAAATGTCTGCACTCTTATTCAGACCACACATTCTTTCAAACCCTTTATTTGCTCTCTGTTGCCCCCAGAGGCCTTGTGAATGCCAAGTTCTGTCAGTTCTCAGAGACAAGAAGGTTAGCTGGAGGCTTGTTCTATCTCTGGAGTGAGCCGAGGGAAGAGCTGCAGAAAGTACTCACCTGCTTGTTCAAACTCTTAGGAGACTAGTGGTTACCTGCCCCCTCATCTCACAAAAACAGGAAAGTTAGAATCCAGACCCTTCCGGTGCAGCTGGAAAAGTTAGGGCACTAGATATTCAGTATAGTCTGTCCAGAGAGAAGCTAGGAGCTTGGATTTATTTCTAGAAAGACCCAGGGAGGAGGAGTTCTGGGAGAGTCCACAGAGCCAGTCAAAACCACTGCTTTGTTATCTGTAGACCCCGGGGGAGCACCAAATGCCAGGCATACTCCCAGAGACAGGCAAATTAGAAGACCAACCCTGAGCCAGGAGCTCCGAAAGTCAAGCCACTAGGTGTGCAGTCCAACTCCTTCCAGGGAGAAACTGGCAGCTGGGCATTATTGCCTGCTCACTCTGCCCTGAGCCAGGGAGGATGGCCACTGGAAGTGTTCATTCAGCTGTTTAAAACTGCCTGCCTGTTTCTTTTCTGTGGACCCAGGGGACTAGCAAATGCCAGGTTCCATCAGCTCTCAGAGCTAAGTGAGTTAGGAGCCAGTCTCTTAGGTGGCAGCCATAAAAATTGGGACACCAGATATGTGGACCAACTCTTTCCAGGGAGAAGCTTGAGGTTTGGTTTTTATCACTGGGGTGAGCTGGGGAGAGAATGTGCAGAAGTGCCCACACTCTTATTCAAGCTCCTGAAGGACTACTGGTCACCTGCCCCATCAGTTCCTAGATGCGGGCTAATTAGAAACTCAACTCTTAGGCAACTGTTGTAAAAATTGGTACACATGTAGTCCAACTTCTTCCAGGGAGAAGCTGATAGCTGGGCTTTGTTGCTTGCTTTCTCACTCTACACTGAACTTGAAAAGCTGAGGGAAATGCCTGTGCTCCCATTTCAAAATACCTCTTTTATTTCAGTGGTCCTAGGGGACTAGTGATTGCCAAGATATGTCAACTCCTAGATAGAGGTGAGCCAGGAGCCAGTCCATTGAGTGACAACCATAAAAGTTGGGGCACCAAATGTGTGATCCAGACTCTCCATTCTTCAGGGAGAGGCTGAGGAATATCCTAGCTTCAACTGTATCTTGTCTTTATTGCAGAAATGTCCTGAGTGTTGCAATGAGTAGCAAACACACCCTGACATTTTTTTCTATCATGTTCCCTAAGATTTCAGATTTGGTAGAAACAGATTTTGAATCTAAAGATACATAGGCAATAGTTTAAACAACTGCTTTTCTACAATTATGGTGAGAATTGCCAACTTTCTATCCCATGGATACAGGGATAGTCACTCTCCTCCACGTTACCTCAACTCAGCATAATCTACATTTTAGATACTATTATATTCAACTCTCCACCTCCAAGACCAATTTATGTGTTAGTCAGGACTCTTTCGGACACAAGTGGCAGAAACACAGCTCAAAGTGTCTTCAACAACAAAATGGAGCTTATTGACTCATAAAATTGAAACAATGCAAGGCCAAATTCAGGGGCCAGGATTTGTGCTCTTGTTATCCATTGGTTTGGCTTTCCTCTGTGTTGGAATTGTTCAGGCAGGCTCTTTTCTTTCTCAACCAATAAAACTTGATAATCATTGGTTTGCTTTGGAAATAGCCCTGAAAATAACACTCTGACCAAGGTGATGAGATACACTGATTGGCTAGACATGGGTACCATGTCCATTTATAGATCCAGAGTGGGAATTAATCCTACTCCCCAAACATGGGCCAATATTGGAGTGGTGCTAAAAATTGGAGGGCTCTCACCAGAAGTGGGAAATCTGGTCAAAAGTAAATAAATAAATAATAACTTTAATGTAGAGGTTGGTCTGTAAAATGAAAAGGAGCAACAACAACAACAACAATAATAATAACTCAGCTAGATTGTATACCCAAAGAAGTACAGACCTGACTCCTTATACTGCTCCCAGAGGTGGATGTTACTTAGCACTGTTTCTAGGTATCAGGTATTATTACCTCTCACTTCTTATCTCAACTTGTTTCACTGACATAAGAGAAAACAGATCCCTTTGGATGGATATTTCATACTGAACTTCTACTAAGTTTATATGTAAAAACTTGACTAAAACAGAAGAAAGAAAGAAATCATGTGAATTTGCTCTTCTTCCTCTATGTTATTGTTTCACTGTTCCTACTACATGGTCCCTTTGGACAACATTAAAAATTCAAAGTAGACCACCAGCTTACTTAAATATCTATTTCTGACCCTCACTACTCCCTTTCCTCCTGCTTCTATAGAATAATACAGTCAACCTTCTTGTAAAGATTCTTTGCTTCAGTTGAATCTATACTTAAACTGGAGAAAATCTATTTATCTTGGCTATCATCCAACAGGAAAGTTTCCCTCTTAGGCATTCAGGAAATTCAGTGAAAAAAATACTCTTCTAAATACAATATTTAGGGGTTAGATTCTTTTCCATGTCATATAAAAATGCCAAGAACTTCCCTCATGGGACAATAAATAGATTTAATAATTTATCATAAACAATGCCTTTTAATAATTTTCTGCATTATTAAAAGAAATAGTCTAGAAAGGGATTCAGGTAGCCAAATTTTTTGCACTATTTTTGCTTATAGCTGGGATTTAGGGAGTGGGAAACCTAGAAAATAAAATTTTCTTGGCTCATCCTTTACTAAATGAATATGAAACTAATTTCTGTGGCTATGGAGACATATTTATAAATTAATTTCCTGAAGACTTAGCTTGGGTTCTTTATAAAACAATGCCTGAGACAAAAGCTTATGTATCATTCCTTTATTGGGAGGTGGAGTGCAATGCCATGGAAATAAGAAAGGGGGAAAAGAAGAAGTGAGTCAGGGAAGGAGGAAAAGCAAATACAAAGGAATGCATTATAGAACTGACCAAACTGCTTATTTGGTTTTTCAGAATATCTGCTGATAATAATATAAAATTACTACATCCAAGAATAGTCAGTCTTTGTGGGAAGGAAAAGTGAGCAATTTATCTACTGGTTCCTTCCCAGTTCCCTCTTCCATCGGTCATAGTCTTCCCAAGAGCACATTAGTTCTTCTATACTTCTGGGTTGCATTACCTGGTCCCTCCAAGCATCTACTGGAATTTCCAACTACCCCATGGGTTCAGTCCAACCAGAGCACAAGTATGGTGGTCTCTCCTTGTCAGTTGTTTTATGATCGTAACAACAACATGAGCCATTTCAAGGACTTGCTCTGGCCAGGGGAAAAAAAAAGCAAATAAGTGAAACTAGGGGCACAGAGGTAGGAAAAGATATAGGTGAAGACAGATGGATCTGGAGTGGCATATAAGTTTAGTCCAGTATATTTAACCAATATTTCCATGTATAAAATGTAAATCCCACCCTTCTAACAGTCAACCAGCACTTACTTTTGTCTTTTCATTCATTCATTTATTTATGCCATTTTTCTTGCTTTCTTTTTCTTTCTTTCTTTCTTCTCCTCTTTCCTGTCTTTCTCTCTCCCCATTGTTTATGATCTCCATTTAGTCAGACAAATAGCCTGATAAGCAATTATAGTGGTTCCCACACCCAGCTCCTTCCAACTAGTCACTTAGCTAAGCATAGAAGATTTATTCGAAGTTAAGTACATTGCTAGTCACTAGTAGATGGTCAATAAATACTATTTTTAAAAGTCACGCATGAAGTACAAAAACATATGACTATGGACTTCCTTTGTATTCATCCTGTATACAAGCTCAACAGGGGAAAAAAAGAGAGAGAGAGAAGACAAAACTATCTAATTGTGTGAAGACAACTGTCATATCCTTTATTTGAAAGAAATGACTGTTTAAACTATTATCTAGAATTAACATTAATGAGTACTTCATTGTGATTAAGAAAAAATGTTTATGGTAAAACATAAATAAAAGGATTCTAAGAAATTGACTAGAGAAATAAGGAGTGTCATTACCTTCCAGAAATCTATTATTCAAGTAGATATAAAGTAAGAATTAGAAGATAGGAGATAAATTTTAAAATACCATGATTAAATGGAATTTAATATATCATCTAAAACTTGAGCAATTTTATTGTTTGGAGCTCCTTTTTTATTATTTAATTGTACTTTTCCTTCATAGAAAGTCCCACAAGTGGAGGGTTTAGTTCAAAGTCAAGAAACCTGATTTGAAAGGACCAGACAATAAATATTTTACGCTTTACAGGCCCCATGCAGTCTCTATTACATCTTCTTATTTGTTTGTTTACTTATAACCCTTTAAAACTGTAAAAAGCATCCTGAAGTTGCTGAGTTGTACAATAACAAGTTTCAAGTTAGATTTGGCCCATGGATCGTAGTTTGCCAAATCCTAGTTTAGTCCATTAAAATTTAACGTAATATACTTAGGGTTAAATCTTTTAAATTGTTATTTATTTTCCGTTTGACTCATATGTTCTTTCTTCCTTCTTCTCTGACTTTTTTTGGGATTATTTTTAATTATTCTATTTTGTCTTCTCTATTTAGTTTTGAGCTATACTAATGAGTGTTTTTCTTTTAGTGGTTTCCTTATAAAGTTCAATGTGCATCCTTGACTTTTTATCACACTCTTAAATTAGTACTTTTCCCACTTCTTGAGCAATGTGCTACTTTTATGCTGTTTTTGGTCATTTTATTTTTACTTTTCTTAATACATATGCTATTTTCAAAAGACATTATTGTTTTAAGCACTCAGTATTTTTTTTCCATTTATCCACATAAATTTACCTTTTCTAGTGCTCTTCCTTCCTTCCTTCCTGCAGTTCTATAGTTCCATCCAGGATCAGTTTCCTTTAATCTAAAGAAGTTCCCTTAATATTTTTTGTAATATGGATCTACTGATGTAAATGCTCTCAACTTGTGTTTGTTTGAAAATAACTTTAGTTTGTCCTCATTTTCATAGGCTCTTTTTGCTGAATATTCCAGGCTGTATATCTTTCTTTCCTTCCTTCCTTCCTTTCTCAGTACTTGAAACATGTCTTTCTATTTTCTTCTATCTTCCGTATTTTCTTTTGAAAATTCAGCCTTTAGTCTTATTGTTGCCATTTAAGGATAATGTTTCTTTTTTTCCTCTGGCTGCATTTAAGATTTTTCTCTGGGCTTTTGATTTTTAGCCATTTGACTATGATGTGCCTACATGTGACTTTCTTTATATTAACTTGCCAGAGAGTTCTCAAACTTCTTGAATCTATGGAGTTTTAAAATGTAAGTTTTATTATTTAGATATGTTGAGGCCAGTGGATAAATGGATGATTGCCACTGAAAAGACAGTTTGCTACTCAGAGTTACCAAGAAGAGGGGACATGCCATGCCATGCAGGGGCCACATGAGGAAACACCTGGGTTGGTCAAGAGGCAGATGGAGTGAGGGGAAAACATTGACAAGAGCATTTATTGTGATTTCCATGGGAAGGAACAAAGGAACAAGTAAGGCAGAGTTAAACAGACTTAGGACTGACTCGTTTGAATAATTTCAGTGGGCTCTGTCTCAAAGAGATATCTCCACTCCCATGTTTATTGCATCACTACTCACAATAGCTAAGATATGGGCACAACCTAAAAGTCCATTGACGGATGAATGGATAAAGAAAATGTGCTGTATGTATATATAATATAATATTATTCAGCCTTGAAGAAAGAAGGAGATTCTGCCATTTGCAACAACATGGATGAACCTGTAGGACATTATACTAAATGAAATAAACCAAACACAGGAAAAAAACTATTGCATAATATCACTTATATGTGGAATGTAAAAAAGTTGAACTCATAAAAGCAGAGAATAGAATGGTGGTTGCCAGGGTCTGGAAGGTGGGGGAAATGAGAGAGCTGTTGGTCAAAGAGTGCAAAGTTTCACTTATGCAAAATGAGTAAGTTTTGGAGATCTGATGTACAGTATGATGACTAGTTGATAATACTGTACTGTGTATTTGAAGTTTGCTGAGAGAATGAATCAAAAGTTTTCTCATCACATACACTCAGACAATAGTAACTATGTAAGGTGATGGATATATTAATTAGCTTGATTGTGGTAATCATTTCACAATGTATATGTATGTCAAAACATCATGTTACATGCCTTAAACACATACAATTTTTGTCAGTTGTATCTCAATAAATCTAGAAATTATAATAGTAAATGTTTGTCATTATTATTTTTCTAATGTAAAAACTGTGCTTAGTTCACCAGGATGTACAAAAACAAGTCCTTGTCTGCTAAGGCCAACATCTGGTTCATCTTCAGGTTTATACTTTTATTTTATTTATTTATTTATGTTTTATTTTATGTTTATATTATGTTTTATTTTATTTATTTATTTATGTTACTTTAATTTATTTATTTATGTTTTTATTTCTTGATTGTTGGCCACATTTTGCTGCCTATTGGGATTCTCATGAGCTGTTATTATGTACAGGACATTTTTGCAAGAAAGCCTTAGAAACTGAAGGTAACGTTAAACATCCCTGAGAGGCTTTTCCTTTCTTCTGTTAAGTAGACCCTAATAAAGAATTGAGCTGAGTTGATGTACGGTAATTTTTAGTTAAACGTAGTCTCCCCTGGTCTGTGCATGTTCCTCAGATATTGCTCTTCTAAGCACTTAATTGAGAGTTTGGCAGATTTCTGTCTCTTCAGACCTTAAACACTGCAGGTGATTCTGTTCTGTCTTTTAGAGGTTTGAGCTTAGCTCTTTTAGACTCCTACCCAGGCAGCTTCAAAGTTTAGCAGATACCTTGAGAGGGAGACTAGCCACATGTGTAATGCAAGTCCCCTCTCTCTAGTACTGGAACAAGACAAGAAATTGTCTCCTAAGTATTGGTGGATTTTCAGGCCATGGAGGATTTCACTCTGCCTTTCTAGCTCAGTCTTCTCCTGGAGCATGGCACCCCTCCACATTTGACTGAGAGCCAGATAGATGTCTTATGTCCTCAGTCCCATGTTTCACCCATCAGGAGTTTTGTGCTTACTTTTCTTATCGTCTAGCTCAAAAGATTCAAAATCTGGCAAGTATCTTGAGACAAAGATGTGTCTCTGCTGTCTATTGAAAGCTTTTTTGTAGTGAGGCTTTGTCTTGTAAGCACCATGAAACTTTGGAAGATAGTACTTGCTTCCCATGCTCCCCAGCCTCCTGTGCCACCCCAATAATTATTAAATGTCCCATTTGAAGAAGAGGCCATGAGTTTGAGATTCTAGTTGTCACACTAGCTTACACAACCATAGAAAGTTTTATTGGCTTCTATTTTCTCCAGGAAAGGCTCTGACAAAGATTCTCTCCTTGACCGAACTCTCATCAGGTTCCTATGAGCTCTTTTTAACTAGGCCCCATCCTTGGGCAATTTCTCTAGAGCACAATTTTAGCAAGCATCCTGCAAAGTCAGTTCATCTAGAATCCTCCACTCTCATTTCCGATCACCCTCAATATATGATCAGGATCATTTCATCCTCTACCATTCCTCTAGTGATGTCTGATCATCCTGGCCTACCATCAGCATAAATCTTGTTAGAGCGGTTTATGTTTCCTCTTAGCAATTTTCCATCCACTGATCCTCCTCTGCTCCTTGGCTATAAATTCCCACTTTTTCTTGTCATATTCTGAGTTGAGCCCAATCTCTCTCCCTTGCTGCAAAACCCCATTGCAGAGTCCCTATACCCATCCTGATAGTCTCTGTGAATAAAGTATGCTTTACCATTGTTTAACAAGTGTCTGAATAATTTTAACAGCCCTGTGTCTATACCAGGCCGAATTTTCAGCCCCCGAGCAAAGAAATTTTCTGACAATAATCGATGCACCTAAGATGGGCTTTTCTCTCTCTGGGATTTTAGTTAATCTTGTCCTTTTTGCTATTATAGCTGTTAAATGTCTTTAAAAATAGGACTTTTAAATGTAACTTCTTTTTCCTAGTGTTGCAGTGGGAGAAATGACCTCATGGTTCTTATTACATCTTACCCAGAAGCCATAATTGGAATTTCAAATTATTTTTGCAATTTAATAAACTGTAAAACTCCATGAGGACAAAGACAATGATGATCTTGCACAAAGGCGCATCTCTAGCGCCTAGCAGTTTCTGAAGCCTCTCAATGACTTCTTGCTCCCAGTCAAGGGACAACATGTGAGAGCCAGCCTGACACCCAACAGGTTTTGTGGTGGTTGACGCTCAAGATCATGCATTTTTAAGAGGAGTAATATCACTCCCAAAGGGATAAAATGTGGTTTTTAAGGGGTGAAAAAAACTCAGATATTAGAATGGTTTGTGGTCCTCTAAAGGGCCAAGGTACATAAACAGAAATATAGTATACTTGTGCTATTAAAATGTCATGGGTAGGGGGCTTTAGGGAAAAAAAAAAGCCTATAGAGAATCTTCAAAAAGATAATAAGTAAAAAATGGCTGAGAAATGCTGCTTTAGACCACTTTCCTCAACTCCTCGGTGATGTTGAGAATGCCACAGACTAGCTGGGAGTTCAGCTATGGGTTTGATGGTTTGTTTGAGAGGAGGGTGGAGAAGAGAGATATGAGCATGAGGAGGGGCATTCTCCAGTTAACACATTACTATTCAGGAAAAAGAAGAATCTCAGGACAGGGGCCATGAATCATATTCATCTTTGTGTGGCTCATACATTTTAAATAAATGTATAGTAAATGAAAAAATAAATGAAAAACAAACCAGGAAATGGTTAATAAAGGAACATATATATGTCACTTCAGTAGAGTTTGTCAGATTGACAGTGCTTCAAATATCATCAATTAAATCATTATAGAAAATTTGATATGGAGTGCGGGCTCGTCATTTCCCCTAAGCAGTCATAATTTTTCATTAGCTCCTCTATCGTTTAAAAAGTAATATAAAATCAATCAAAATAATTAGATAATTTCTGTATGTATTATTACATAACTTATCCTCCTATTTATTTAAAAGTATATTTACAATACTCAAGTATACTAGTGGCCAAGAATATAAAGCAGTTGATTGTAATCTTCGTTATATAAGTATTACTTTTTCCATGTAGGAGCTTAATGTTCTTTCCCTTCTCTCTCCTCAGTTTTGAGATTGAAATTGAGGCACTGCATAATTCCTGGGGCTGAGTTTCTTAGAAATTTAGTGCAAATCATAATCAAGTGACAATGATCAAATTTTTGTTAGATAAGAAATCCAGCTTATGCTGATCAGAAGCCAAGAAATGCAATTTGAAAGGGCAAATGGCACATATGTTACTGAAAACCTAATTAAACCTTCATCCATGAGGTAGAAGTGCAGTATAGAGAATTATAAATCAGAATTTCTGCCTTCAGAAAGAATATAGTCTGATTTAGACCATGCAATTGATACACATAAGTGAAATGGTATAAAACAGTATGTACCAGCACTGATATCATATGAAATAGTTTGTAATGCCTAAATAGTCCTGGTGAGGGCTGGAAATGTACAGGAAAGTTCCATAAGGAAAGTGACAATTACCTAGGTAGGTCTATAGTCCAATAGAAACTGAATTTATGTTTGATATGCTGAAGATAGCAAAAGGAAATTGTCACAGGAGGGGTTTAGTCAATGCCTTGAGGGGTATCTAGAACCCACAAATAGTGTTAATAATAGTACCACTTATTGAGTACTTTGCCCTGGGGCATAAAATTCTTGGGTACGCTAAACAATGGGACAATTCAAAATATTACATCTGGTGTTGAGAAAATGACTCTACTCTGGGTAAAATGTGTTTTAGTTCTTTGTTTTCTTTTTTAAAAAAAGCAGGAAGATCTCATCCAGTTTTAAAAAAACGCTTCTTGAAAATTATTTTTAATGGTAGATCAATATGCAATTTTTTTTAAAGATTTTATTTTTTCCTTTTTCTCCCCAAAGCCCCCCAGTACATAGTTGTATATTCTTCGTTGTGGGTCCTTCTAGTTGTGGCACGTGGGACACTGCCTCAGCATGGTTTGATGAGCAGTGCCATGTCGGCACCCAGGATTCGAACCAACGAAACACTGGGCTGCCTGCAGAGGAGCGCATTAACTTAACTACTCGGCCATGGGGCCAGCCCCGATCAATATGCAATTTTTGCGTGTAACTACAAAGGAATTCTAAGAACAGAATGATGTTAATGTTACAATTTTTCTCCGTTTCTACCTATTTACTTACTGACAAAGAATTCCTAATTCTTACAGATATAAAATTAAAAATAAGAATAAAGTTGAAGGTGAATCCTGAATCATTCTAGCAATAACTAACATTTAACCCATATATATGTAAATTAAATTTTAAAAGACCCATTCATCCATTAAAAACTGCTTTTTTAATAAAACTGTATTTTTGCATTTTATTATTTATTAACATTTGTAATATATTTGATTAATTGTGTAATTATAATTATATCTCAATTCAAAATAAATTTTTAGCTCTCAGAATCTTAGTCTCACTAGAAATTAAGAAAAACTTAATTTTAAAATATATGTTTTGCTACAGAGTAATATGAAATGTGACCAATAAAACATCCTTATAAACCCCTTTTAAATCCTCTGCAGATTTTTGAACTGTGCATGCATGGGCCAAGATTCCAAACAATCCAAAGGAAAGATGATAGTTGGTAGGCATGAAAAACAAACTCATAGGTGATCCAGATGTTGGAATTTGCAGACAAAGATTTTTGGATAACTTTGAAATACATGTTTAAAAACCTACAGAGAAAGAAGGACGTATGTAGAAAGAGTAAGAGTATCAGGGAGCTAGGCTAACAGTAATAAAACTTGAGTGAAAATTTTATACCAGAAGAGTATAGTCTCTTAAATAAGGAGGGAGCCAGCCCCATGGTGTAGTGGTTAAGTCCAGCATGCTCTGCTTTGGTGGCTGGGGTTCACAGCTTCAGACCCCAGGTGCAGACCTACATCACTCATCAAGCCATGCTGTGGTGGTGACTCACTGCAAAATGGAGGAAGACTTACACAGATGTTAGCTCAGAGCAAATCGTCCTCAACAACAACAGCCACAAAAAATGATTGGATGTGATTAACAAGAAATTTTATATAAAAAGGAAATGATAAGTGAACTTGAAAATGAATCAATTGAAATCATCCAAAATAAAGCACAGGAAGGAAAATGATTTAAAATGTTTAAAATATCCTAGGGCATATTATCAAGTAGTCTAAAGTAAGTGTAAGTAGAGTCCAGGAAGAAACATGAATGAAAATACGCAGAAAAAAGTATTTGAATATTAATCAAAATTTTTCTAAATTGGATCAAAAACAGCAAGTCACATGTATAGAAATCTGAACAAACCTCAAGAAGGATAAATACAAAAAACAAAAAAATCATACTTTGGAACACCATCATCAAACTGCTGAAAATTAAAGACGAAGAAAAAAAGACATGTTACATGCACAAGAACCATGATGATAATGACAGTTTATTTCTCAACAGAAATAGTGGAAACCAGGAGAGAGAAAAGGGAATGACATCTTGAAAATTCTGGGTTTCAGAATTTGTCTACTTCCAACAAAAATATTCATTGAAAAAAAGCAAAATAAAGATATTTTTAGATAAAGAAAAACAGAAACAATGTGTTGCCAGAAGACATATACTACAAAACTTTATAAAAAGAAGTTATTCAGGTTAAAGGGCAATAATAATAGATGGAAATTTAGACCTATGGGAAGTACTGAAGAACACTGAAAAAGATGATCAATAAAACTTTTAAAAATCAGTAAATTGAACTTTCCCAAACTTAAAAACTTACATTCTTAGAAGGGTACAGTTAAGAAAATGAATAGCAATATACTGGAAGAAAAATTTGCAAACACATATCTGTAAAGTTTGTTTCTGGAATATATAAAGAATTACTAAAGTTCAGTAATAAGAAAATGAATGAACCAATTAAAACTTTGGTTAAACATTTGAAAATACGTGCACTAAAGAAGATACACAGATGGTTAAGTAGTACTTAAAAGTCTTTGCAACATCAGTAGTCATCAGGGAAATGCAAATGAGTCTCACAATGAGGCATCATTATATACCCATTAAAAAGGCTTTTAAAAAATTGGCTACATGAGCAAAAACCTTACAGCCTAGGAGACAATGGAATAATATATTCAAAATGCCAAATACTGAAAGTTGAAAACGATCAGCCAAGAATATTCTATCTAGACAGATTAGCCTTCAGACATGATGGAGAAATAAAAGCTTTCCTAGATAAACAACAGCTGATGGAATTCATCACCACTACACCTGACTTACAAGAAATGATGAAGGGAGCCCTCCTTCTTGAAGGAAAAAAGGGAAGGTTTACAAAGCTTTGAAGAAGGAGGGAAATAGACAGACAAAATCAGAAAATCGCAGCTTTCTAATAGAATAGGTTAGCAAACAATTATAACATAAAAGAGAAAGAGAAAGAAAGCATCAAAAATAACTATAAAGAATTTAGTCACAACACAAAAAATAATAATTTGTGACAAAAATAACACAGAAGGGGAAGAGAAAGAGGAAGGAACATGCTTAGGCTAATGGAGATAAGAGGCTATCAGAAAATAGCCTATCTCATCTATGAGATCTTTTATACAACCTTATAGTAACCACTAAACAAAAAATTAGAGCAGAGTCACAAATCATAGATAAAGATAAAACTGAGAAAACCGTCACAGAAAACCATTAAATAAATGGCAGTCAGAAATACAAGGGAAAAGAAACAGTGGAAATATAGAACAACAAGAAACAAAAAGTAAAATGGCAGTATTACGCTTTCATATATCAATAATCACTTTAAATGTAAATGGAGTGAATTCACCAATCAAAAGACACAGAGTGGTGGGATGGATTAAAAAACAAGACCCAACAATGTGCTCCCTCCAGGAAACACATCTGAGCTCTAAGGACAAACATAGGCTCAGAGTGAAAGGATGGAATACAATACTCCAAGCTAATGGCAAACAAAAGAAAGGATATGTTACCATACTTATATCAGACAAAGCAGACTTCATAAAAAAGATAATGAGAGACAAAGAGTGGCAGTATATAATAATAAAAGGGACGTTCCTGCAAGAGGACATAACACATTAATATAGATGCACCTAACACAGGAGCACCAAAGTGTATTAAGCAACTATTAACACACCCAAAGGGAGAAATTGACAGCAAGACAATAATAGTAGGGCACTTCAATACCCCACTAACATCAATAGATAGATACATCATTCAGCAAGTCAACAAGGAAGCACTGGCCTTAAGTGAAACATAAGACCAGAGGAACTTAATAGATATATAGAGAACATTCCATCCAAAAACAGCAGAATATGCATTCTTCTCAAGTTCACATGGAACATTCTCAAAGAAAACCATATGTTGGGAAACAAGGCAAGTCTTAATAAATTTAAGAAGATTGAAATAATATCAAGCATCTTTTCTGACCACAATGCTATGAAACTGGAAATTAACTATAAAAAAAAATCTGGGAAAGTCACAAATATGTGTTGACTAAACAACATGCTACCAAACAACGAATGGACCAATGAAGAAATCAATGGAGAGATCAAAAAATACCTGAAGACAAATGAAAATCAAAACACACATAACAACTCTTATGGGATGCAGCAAAAGCAGTATTAAGAGGGAAATATATAGCACTATAGGCCTACCTCAACAACGAAAAGAATCTCAAATAAGTAATCTTAAACTACACTGAACAGAACTAGAAAAAGAAGAACAAGCAAAGCCCAAAGTTAATAGAATCAGGAAAATAGTAAAACTTTGAGCATAAATAAATGAAATAGAGACTTAAAAAATGATATAAAGGATCAATGAAACTGAGAGCAGGTTCTTGGAGAAGATAAATAAAATTGACAAACTCTTACCCAGACTCACTAAGAAAAAAGGAGAGGAGTGACCAGGCCTTTGGCCTAGTGGTTCAGTTCAGCATGGCCCACTTTCACAGCCCAGGTTTAGTTCCCAGGCACAGACCTACATCACTCATGAGTAGCCACAGTGTGGCAATGAGCAACATACAAAAGAGAGGAAGATTGGCACAAATGTTTGGTCAGGGTGAATCTTTCTCAGCAAAAAAAATAAATAAATAAATAAATAAAGAGAAAGAGAGAAAGTCTCGAATAACTCAAATTAGAAATGAAAGAAGAGAAATTACAATGGATACCACAGAAATGCAAAGGATTATAAGAGAATACTGTGAAAAACTATACACCAACAAATTGGATAACCTGAAAGAAATGGATAAATTCTTAGAATCATACAACCTACCAAAACTGAACCAAGAAGAAACAGATGTGAATAGACCAATCACAAATAAAGAGATTGAAACAGTAATCAAAAACCTCCCCCAAAAGAAAGCCCAGGACCAGAAGGTGTCTCTGGCAAATTCTACCAAATATTCAAAGAAAGATTTAAAACCTATCCTTCTGAGACTATTTTGAAAAATAGGAGAAGATGGGATGCTTCCTAACTCATTTGACAAGGCCAACATCACACTGATGCCAAGACCAGGCAAGGACAACACAAAAAAGGAACTACAGTCCAATATTGCTGATGAACATAGATGCAAAAATTTTCAACAAAATATTAGCAAATTGAATACAACAATACATTAAAAGAATTGAATGCCATGATCAAGTGGTGTTTATTCCAGGGATGCAGGGATTCAACATCTGCAAATAAACCAATGTGATACACCACATTGTCAAAATGAGGAATGAAAATTGCATGATCATCTTAATACATGCAGGGAAACCATTTAACAAGATCCAACATCCATTTATGATAAAAACGCTCAAAAAAGGGATTTGGAGGGAAAGTACCTCAAAATAATAAAGGCCATATGTGACAAATCCACAAGCAACATCATACTCGACTGTAAAAAACTGAAAGCCATTCTTTTGAGAACAAGAACAAGACATGGGTGCCCACTCTCACCTCTTATTCAACATAATACTGGAAGTTTTGGCCAGAGCAATTAGGCAAGAAAAAAAATAAAAGGGATCCAAATTGGAAAGGAAGAAGTAAAACTCTCAGTGTTCACAGATGACATGGTTCTATGTATAGAAAACCCTAAAGTATCCATCAGAAAACTATTAGAAATAATCAACAAGTACAGAAAATTTGTAGGGTACAAAATCAACATACAGAAATTAGTTACATTTCTATACTAATACACTAATAATGAGCTAGCAGAAAGAGAAGTCAAGAATACAATCCAATCTGCAATTGCAACAAAAAGACTAAAATATCTAGGAATAAATTTAAATGAGGAGCTGAAAGACTTATACACTGAAAACTATAAGATGTTATTGAAAGAAATCAAAGAAAACATAAAGAAATGGAAAGATATTCCACACTCATGGATTGGAAAAGTAAGCATAGTTAAAATGTCCGTATTACCTAAAGCAATCTACAGATTCAGTAAATCCCAATCAGAATCCCAATGACATTCTTTATGGGAATATAACGAAGAATCCTAAAATTTATACGGAACAACAAAAGACCCAGAATAGCCAAAGGAATCGGGAAAGAAAAGAACGAAGCTGGAGGCATCACAATCCCTGACTTCCAAATACACTACAAAACTATAGTAATCAAAACAGCATGGTACTGGTACAAAAATAGATACACAGATCAACTCAATAGGATCTAAAGCCCAGAAATAAAATCACACATCTATGGACAGCTAATCTTTGACAAACGAGCCATGAACATACAGTGGAGAAAGGAAAGTCTCTTCAATAAATGGTGTTGGTAAAACTGGACAGCCAGATGCAAAAGAATGAAAGTAGACCATTAACTTACACCTTAAACAAAAATTAACTTGAAATGGATTAAAGTACACCCCTTGACAGTGGCAGTACATTCTTTGACACTGGTCCTAACAGTATCATTTGAAATACTGTGTCTACTCAGGCAAGGGAAACAAAAGAAAAAACAAACAAATGGGATGACATCAGACCAAAAACTTCTGTAATTCAAAGGAAACCATCAACAAAACAAAAAGACACACCACCAGCTGGGAGAAAATGTTTGCAACGCATATATCCAGCAAGGGGTTAATTTCCAAAATATATAAAGATCTCATGCAACTCAACAACAAAAAAACAAACAACCCAATCAAAAACTGGGCAGAGGGTATGAATGGACATTTTTCCAAAGAAGAAATGCAGATGACCAACAGGCACATGAAAGGATATTCAACATCACTAATTATTAGAAAAATGCAAATCAAAACTTCAATGAGATATCACTCACTTCCATCAAAATTTCTCTTTCTATAATTAGCAAGAGAAAAAACAAGTGTTTGAGAGGATGTGGAGAAGAGTAAACCCTTATACATTGCTGGTGGAAATGCAAACTGGTACAGATGCCATGGAAAACATTATGGAGATTTCTCAAAAAATTAAAAATAGAAATACCATATTATCCAGCTATTCCACTACTGGGTATTTATCCAAAGAACTGAAATCAACAATTAAAAGAGATTATGTACCCCTATGTTCATCACAGCATTATTCACAATAGCCAAGGCATTTTAACAACCCAAATGCCCATCCATGGGTGAATGGGTAAAGAAGATGTGGTATATATACACAATGGAATACTACTCATCCATAAAAAAAAGACAAAATTGTGCCACTTGTGACAACATGGATGGACCTTGAGGGTATTATGATAAGAGAAATAATCCAGACAGAGTAAGACAAAGACCATATGATTTCACTCGTATGTAGAAGATAAACAAACATGTGGATAAAAAGAACAGATTAATGGTTACCAGAGGGGAAGGGTATGCGGGGGAGGGTGGAAAGGATAAAGGAGCACATATGTATGGTGACAGACAAAAACTAGACTGTCGGTGGTGAACACGATCCAGTATGTAACTGAAACTGATGTATAATATTATACACCTGAAGTTATACAATGTTATAAGCCAATATGATCTCTACAAAATAATTTTTCAAAAACGACAATTCCCAGTACTGGGGAGGATGCAGAGCAGTTATAACTCTTATTCCTGCAGGGGGCAAAAAGTGCTACAGGCACTTGGAAAATAGTTTGGCAGCTTCTTGTAAAGGTAAACATATGCTCATCATTATGACTCAGTAATCTCTTTCCCACATGTTTACTCAAGCAAAATGAGCACATGTTGACAAAAAAAAATCTGTATTGAATGGTGATTTTGGCTTTTTCATAATCATTAAAAACTGGAAAAAGCTAAATTATTATTCAAGTGCTTAAATGGGTAAACAAACTATGGTACATAATTCTATAAAATGCTACATTAATTAGCAATAAAAAGCAATAATCGAGTGATATGCACAACATATAGTTAAATTTCAAATACCAGATTGAAGCCAGATTCAAAAGGCTGCATACTATATGATTTCATTTACATGACATTCTGGAAATGAAAAATTTTAGGACCAGAAAATAGATCAGTGGTGACCAGAAACTGAGGTTGAGAAGGATACGTCAACCACAAAGGGACAGGAGAGAATTACATAGGGTAATGGAAATTTTCTATATTTTGATTGTGGTGGTGATTACATGACTATAGCTGGCAAAAGATTAAACTTATAGTACTCTATACCAAAAAGGTTCAGTAGAAAATGTATAAATTCTAATTATTAGAAACAAGAATTATTGTATTAATAATAATATAGAATTCAGGATATGGAGTATTACCAATAATAAGAAGGATCATTTCTTAATAATTAAAGGGGGCTATGTAAAAAAAATGCAAGAATCCTAAATACATATGCACCTAATAACAGAGCTTCCAAACACACAAAGAAAACACTGACTGAACAAACAAACTGAGCTATAGACAAATCTACAATCATATTTGGTGATTTTAAGAACTTTCACTTGGAAATTGATAAAACAAGTAAACAAAACAATCAGCAAGGACATAGAAGATCTGAATATCACCTCAGCAAACTTTACTTAATTGATAGTTATAGAACATTATACACACCAACTTTAGAATAAATTTATTTTCAAATGCACTTGAAACATTCACTAAGAATATAGTGGCCATAAAACAATTATTAATAAATTTCAGAGAATTGAGATCATACACACTGTGTCCTCTAATCACAATAGAACTAAAGTAAAATTTTTAAAAACTATATCTAGAAAATATTTGGAATTTTGACAATACATTATTTTAAAAGCCTCACGGGGCAAAGAAAATTAACAGGAGAAATTAGAAAATATTTTGGACTGAATGACAATAAAAACACAAATTATCATGTTGTAGTATTGGTAAATTGTCTTGGCAACAAAATGATGACATAGGAGACCCCAGCCTCCCTCACCCCAGAAGATCAACAATTAATTAGGCAGCTATTCATGAACATAAACAGCTCTAGGAGAGCTCCAGAGTCCACTTGAGAAACTTTAGCAACACAGTGGACAAAAAACTGAGAATAATTGCACAAGAAGGGAAAGAATATAACTTTGTTTTCCTGCATTATCCCACCCCCAAGGTGGCACTGCTCAGCGCCATGAGGGAACTTGCCAGCTAGAAAGAGTTTCCCTCACGAGGAAGGAAGAATGAGGTGAGTGACCAGTGTCCTCAGCCTTATAGAGCACTAAACAAAGGTCCTGCTTTAGTTTCATCCCACTCAGACCAGTGAAACCAAGACATAGAGAGATGGCAAGGAACAAGGAAGAAAAGATGGGCTAACAACAGCAACCATGCAGTGAGAGCAAACGCAGTTCAAATTTTCCTGATCTATAGACAAACTCAGAGATTTTGTCACTGAAGAAACTGACAGCCAGCACAGCTACTATGGACCTCATGCAAACTTCCCCAGCTTTCAGTCCTCAGGTATTCATGTTCACTCACATCAGCCACCTGAGTCCCTCCATGCTCCCTCTCCTGGCCTCAATCAGATCCTCAGACTCACACAACCAGTCAGCCCAAACCTCTGCAGCTGTGCAAGTGCAAGACACAAGCCTGGACACCTGCAACTGACTCCTCACCAACATAGACATTCTTGAGTCTAGCCCCTCCAGCTGTGCACTTGTACACTGCTGGCCTGATGCCTGTAATGGCCCTCCACTACAGTGCACATACCTGGGGGCAACTATGTAACCATGGGGTAGCACACTGACAGCTAGGATACCCACAACTGACAGTGAGCCTATAGTTGACCCTGGCCCCCCATGACTATATGTATGTCTTTAACTAGCCCCTGCCACTTTACAGGATCCAGAAGTGGGCCCTTGCAGCCAATTATGTGCACACCACTGATGCCAGCCACTTCCACTGCCTGCCCTGGTCTCTAGCTGTCGGACCTAGAAGCACCACTGAGGAACCTGACAGCCTTTGCAGCCACTGTGGAACACTAGTAGTGCTGCCCAGGACACACAGTGGTCAATGCTGTAAATTCTGGTGGCCTAAGCAGAAGAAACATTACACCTCCCGAGCCCAGTGCCACTACATGCTCCTGCACTTGGCACTCTGCACCGTTAGACCAGAGTCACAGCACATTCAAGTGTGCCCATATCTGCAGGTGAAAGTAACATCTGGAAAAGCTGACTGCCTCTTCGAATGCCCGGACACATACTCAAGGCTACAGGAATCAGGGAGAATCAGGGAGACAGGATTCCACCAAAGAAATACAGTAAATCTCCAGTGGCTGGCCCCAAAGTAATATAAATACAGGAATTGCCTGATAAATTATTTAAAATAATTGTTCAAAACATGTTCAGAGAGCTACTGGAGAATACAGATAAACGATATTAGGAAAACCATACACGGCAAAAATGAGAAATTCAACAAAGAAATAGAAAAAAACAAATTTTGGAGCTGAAGAATATGAGGACTGAACTGAAAAATTCAATAGAAAGCTCAATATCAGACTTGACAGAGCAATAGCATCAGTGACCTAGAAGACAGATCAATGAAAATTATCCAATCAGAGGAGCAAAAAGAAAAAGAGAATAACAAGGAGTGAAGAAAGCCTATGAGATGTATAGGACACCAAAGTGAAACATCATTGGAGTCCCAGAAGGGGAAGAAAGGGAGAAAGGGGTAGAAAGCTTATTTAAAGAAATAATGGGTGAGAATTTCCCATACCTGGGGAGAGATTTACAAATCCAAGTTGTGACGCTAATAGGTCATCCCCAAATTTCAATCCAAAATGTTCTTCTACAAGACACATTATAATAAAACTGTCTAGCAACAAAGACAAAAGAAGAACATTAAAAGCAGCAAGAAAAGAAATATTGTCATATAAAGGAACTCCCATAAGGCTACAAGCATATTTCTCAGAAGAGATCTTGCAGGCCAAAAGAAAATGGGATGATATATTCAAGTGCTGAAAGAAAAAACTTGCCCACCAAAAATACTTTATTCTATCAAAGTTGTCCTTCAGAAATGAAAGAGAGATAAAGACTTTCTCTAACAAACAAAAGCTGAGGGAGTTTGTCGCCACTAGACTGGTCTTATAAGAAATGCTAAAAGAGGTTTCTCAAACTGAAACAAAAAGATGCTAATTAGTGATATGAAAACATATGATACACAGTAAAGGCAAGCATTTGGTCCAATTCAGAACACTATAACATTATAATATGGTTATGTGTGAACTACTTAACTAAATTATAAAGGTTATAGGAAAAAAGTATTAAAAATAGCTAAAACTTGAAAATAATTCAGTCTATACACAAGTTGATGATGTTCACCTGAAATTTATATAATATTATAAACCAATGTTATCTCATATAAAAAAATACATGAAAATACAGTAAAAAAATGGCTAAAGCTACAATAATTTGTTAATTGAAGCACAATATAAAAAGATGTAAATTATGACATCAAAAACATAAAAATATGGGGGAGTAAAAGGGTAGAGTGTTTGTATGCAATTGATGTTTAATTGCTATCAGTATAAAATAAACTGATATATCTATAAGATGTTTTGTGTAAGCCTCATGGTAAACACAAAGCAAAAAGATACAGTAGATTCACAAAAGATAAACACAAGGGAATCAAAGCATACCACTATAGAAAATTATCAATTATCAATATAGATAACAATTAATAAGATGGCATTAGTAAGGATTTATCCATCAATAATTACTCTCAATATAAATGGATTGAATTCACCAATAAAAAGACATAGAGCAACTGGATGAATAAATTCAAGAACCAACTATATGCTAACTACAAGAGACTAATTTTACCTTTAAGGGCACATATAGGCTCAAAATTATGGCATAAAAAAAGATATTCCAAGCAGGTGGAAACCAAAATAGAGCATAAGTAGCTATATTTATATCAGACCAAAAAGACTTTAAGCCAAAAATGGTAACAAGAGACAAAATAGTCACTATATAATGATAAAGGGTTTAATTCATGAAGAAAATATATCAGAAATATATATGCACCCAACATCAAAGCACCTAAATATATTAAGAAAATACTAACAGATCTGAAGGGAGAAATAGAGAACAGTATCGTAATAGTACTTGCCTTCAATACCCCACTTTCACAACGAATAGATCATCCACACAGAAAACCAACAAGGAAAGATTGAATTTGAGCCACAGTTTAGGCCAAATGGACCTAACAAATATACGCAGAATATTCCATCCAATAACAGCAGATTACACATTCCTCTCAAGTGCACATGAAATTCTCCAGGATATATCATATGACAAGTCTTTAAAATGCAAGTCTTCACATATTTAAGAATATTCAATCATACCAAGTATCTCTTTAACCACAGTGGTATGAAAGCAGAAATCAAAAATAGGAGGAAGCTAGACAAGTCACAAATATGTAGAAATTAAAAAACATAACTCTAGAACAACCAGTGGGTCAAAAAAGAAACCAAATGCGAAATCAAAAAATATCTTGAAATAAATGGAAATGGAAACACAACATATCAAAACCCATAGAAGGAAGCTAAAGCAGTTCTAAGAAGGAAATATATAGCAGTCAACACCTACTTTAAAAAGAAAGACGTCAAACAAATAATCTAATTTTAGACCTTCAGCAAGTAGAAGGAACTAGAAGAAGAAGAAACTAAGTCCAAAGTTAGCAGAAGAAAGGATTAGAACAGAAATAAATAAAATAGAAGAGATTTATGGCACCAAAAGCTGAGTTTTTTGAAAAGATAAACAAAATTGACAAACCTTTAGCTAGACCAGCCAAGAAAAAAATGGAAAAACCTCAAACAAAGTCAGAAACAAAAGACCATACCCTACATTTGATAAAAATACAAAAGATCACAAGAGACTGCTCTGAACAAGTATATGTCAACAAATTGCATAACCCAGAAGAAATGGATAAATTACTAGAAACCAAGACTTAATTATGGAAACTGAAAATATAAACAGACCGAAAGTAAGTAAAAAGATTGAATCAAAAGCTCCCAACAAAGAAAAGCCCAGGACTAGATTGTTTCACTGGTAAATTCTACCAAACATTTAAGAAGAATGAATGTCAATCCTTCTTCAACTTTTCCAGAAAACTGAAGAGGAAGGAATACTCCCAAACTCAGTTTACAAAGTCAGCATTATCCTGATACAAAGCCAGATAGGAACAGTACAAGAAAACTACAGAACAATATTCCTGGAAAATATATGTGCAAAAATTCTCAAAAATTATAAGCAAACCAAAATCAATAGCACAGTAAAAGTTTCATACACCATGATCAATTGAGACATCTTGAAGATGAAAGGATGGTTCAAGGTATGCAAATCAATAAATATAATATACCACATTATAGAATAAAAGATAAAAACCATATGATCACCTCAATAGATGCAGAAAAAGCATTTGGCAAAATACCACATCTTTTCATTATAAAAGTGCTCAAAAACTAACATATTGAAGGAACATTCTTCAACATAACGAAGGCCATATATAACAAGCCCAGAGCTAATGTCCTACTCAATGTTGAAAAGTTAGAATCTTTTACTCTAAGATTGGAAACAAGACAAAGATTCCACTCTCACTACTCCCATTCAACATGGTACTGAAAGTCCTAGCTAGAGCAATCAGGCAAGAAAAAGAAATGAAAGGCATTGAGAACAGAAACGAAGAAGTAAAATTGTCTTTGTTTGCAGGTGATATGATCTTATGTAGATAAGGTTCTAAAGACTCTATCAAAAAACTGTTAGAACCAATCAAGCAATTCAATACCCTTGCAGGATACAATTCCAACATACATAAATCAGTTGCATTTCTATGCAGTAACAATAAAACAGATGAAAAGAAAATAAAGAAAATTATCCCATTCACAATAGCATCAAAAACAATAAATTACTTAGGAATAAATTTAACCAAGAGGGTGAAAGATCTGTATACTGAAAACTACAAGATTTTGATGAAAGGAGTTGAAGATGACACACAAAAAATGGAAAGATATCCCATGTTTATGGATCAGAAGAATTAGTATTATTAAAATATCCATACTACCCAATGCCACCTATAGATTCAATGCAATCTCTATCAAAATCCCAATGGCATTTTTCACAGAAATAGAAAACAAACTCTAAAATTTCTATGGAACCACAAGAGATCACAAATAGCCAAAGCAATCCTAAGATAGAAGAACAAAGCTGTGGACATCACATTTCCTGATTTCAAATTAAACTACAAAGTTATAATAAGCAAAACAGTATGAAACTAGCATAAAATAGACACATAGATCAATGGAACAGAACAGAAAATAGAACCTAGAAATAATCCCTGCCATATATGGGCAACTAATATTTGACAAGGGAGCCAAAAACACTCAACAGGAAAAGGATAGTCTCTTCAACAAATGGTGTTGAGAAAACTAGATAACCACATACAGAAAAATGAAATTGGATCCCTATCTTACCCCACCCAGGGAAAACTAACTCAAAGTAGATTAAAGACTTAAACATAAGATGAGAAATTGTAAAACTTTTAGAAGAAAATGTACAAAAAAAGTCCTTAACATCGGTCTTTACAATACTTTTTGAATATGACACACAAAACACAAGCAACGAAAGCAAAAAATAATAAATAATTAAGTGGGGCTAAATCAAATTAAAAATATTTTGCACAGCAAAATAAAAAATTCAAAAAATGAAAAGGCAACCTAAGACATGTGAGAAAATATTTACAAATCTATATCTGTTAAGGAGTAATTATCTAAAATACATAAAGAACTCATTCACTGAATAGCAAAAAACAAGTGAATTTAAAAATTGGACACAGGAACTGAATAGACTTTTTTCCAAAGAAGACATCCAATGGCCAAAAAGTACACGAAAATGTCCTCAACATCACTCATCATCAGGAAAATGCAAATCAAAACCACAGTATCACTTCACATCATTTGAGTGGCTATCATCAAAAGGACATGAGATAACAAGTGTTGGCAAGGATGTGGAGAAAAGAAAACCCTTGTGCACTGTTGGTGGTAATGTAAATTGGTACAGACATTATGGAAAACAGCATGAAGCTTCCTCAAAAAATTAAAAATAAACCTGCCATTTGATCCAGCAATCCCACTTCTGACTATATATCCAATGGAAATTAAAACACAATCTCAAAGAGATATCTGCACTCCTATATTCATTGCAACATTCTTCACAATTACCAAGCTATGGAAACAACCTGAGTGTCTGTCAACAGACGAATGGGTAAAGAAGGCGTGGTATAAATATACAACAGAATATTACTCAGCCATGAGAAAGAAATTCTCCCATTTGCCACAACATAAATGAACCTCGAGAACATTATAATAAGTGAGATGTCAGGCAAAGAAAGACAAATACTGTATGATGTCACTTATATGTGGAATCTGAAAAAGCCACACTCATAAAAACGAGGAGTAGAGCGGTGGTTACCATGAGCTGAGGTTGGAGGAAATGGGGAGATTTTGGTCAAAGAGTACCTAATTCTAATTATGAAATAAGTAAATTTGGTGGATCTGATGTGCAGCATGGTGATTATAGTTAACAATATTGTATTATATATTTGAAAGTTGCTAAGAGATTAGATCTGAAGTGTTCTCACCAAAGATATAAATGGTAATTAGGTGATTTGATAGAGATGTTAGCTATTTTTATGGTGGCAATAATTTTGTAATATATAATTGTTCAAATCAACACGTTGTACACCTTAAACTTACGTAGTGTTATATGTCCACTATATCTTAACAAAGCTGCAAAAAACTTTGTGGCATATAGTTAAAGTGGTGCTTAGAGAAAAATATATTGTTTAGGGGTTTATATTATAGAAGAAGAAAAGTTTAAGATCAATGATCTAAGCTTCCATCTTAAGATGCTAGTAAAGAGGAATAAAATAAACCCAAAGTAAATAAAAGGAAAGTATATGAACATAAGAGCAGAAATTCATAAAATAGAAACCCATTAAACAATGTTATCCAAAACCTCAAATTTGTTTCTTAAAAAGATTAATAGAACTGATAAATCCCTAGCCAGACTTAATAAAAAAAAAGAATACACAAAATATCAGAAATGATAGAGGGGCAGCACTACAGATCCTTCAGACATCAAAAAGATAACAATAGATCATTATGAACAATTTTATACTTATATAGTTGACAACTCTGGAGATAAATTTCTTGAAATACACAGCTTACCAAAGTGAAGATAAGACAAAATAGAAAATCTTAGTAGTTTTCTATGTACAAAAGAAAGTTAATTCTTAATTAAAATCTTCCCTATATTACCCTGATACAAGATTACTCTGATAGCAAAATCTGAAAAAACTTTACAAGGAAATAAAATTACAGAACAATATTACTCATAAACACAACTGCAAAAAATTCTTTTTGAAAAGGTTATAAATCAAATCCAACAACATAAAGGATATTACATCATTATCAAGCGAGGCATATCTCCACAAATGCAAAGTTGGTTCAACATTTGAAACTCAATCAATGTGATTGACTACATTAAAAGAACAGGAGATAAAGCTTTTTTATCATTTCAGTACATGCAGAAAAAGTATTTGGAAAAATTTAACATCTATTCATAATAAAATATCAACATACTAGAAATAAAAGAAACTCCCTCAACATGGTAAAAGGCATCTATGAAAATCACAACTAAAATCATACTTAATGTTGAAATATTTAACACTTTTCTCCTAAGATTGGAAGCAATGCAAAGATTCTCTATTAAATACTTCTATTTAATATTTTACTAGATCCTAGTCAATGAGATAAGAGAATAAACAGAAATAAAAGGTATACAAATTTAAAAGGAAAAGTACAGTTACCTTTTAACAGAAGACGTTGTGTTTATTTACATGGAAAATCTTAAGCAATCTCCAAAGAATTTAGCAAGATTACAAGCTAGTAGATCAACATGCAAAAATAAATAACTAAATTTTATTTCTACATATCAGTGACAATTGGAAAGTAAGATTTTAAATACCATTGACAATAGCTTCAAAACATAAAATACCTAGAAATATATGTTTAAAACTTCTATTCTGAAAATTATAAAAAATTCAGACATTTTTTAAAGACTAAATGAATACAGAGATATATCATGTCCATGGATCAGAAGATTTAATGTTGTTAAGATGTCAGTTTTCCCAAATTTATAAATAGATTCAATGCCACCCAAGCAAAACTCCCAATATACTTGTCTGTGGAAATTGGCAAGGTAATTCAAGAATTTATAAGGAGGGGCTGGCCCCGTGGCTGAGTGGTTAAGTTTGCGCACTCCAGTGCAGCGGCCCAGGGTTTCACGCATTCAGATCCTGGGCACGAACATGGCACTGTTCGTCAGGCCACGTTGAGGTGGCGTCCCACATGCCACAACTAGAAGGACCGACAACTAAACTATACAACAATATACCAGGGAGCTTTGGGGAGAAAAAGGAAAAATAAAATCTTTTAAAAAAAATTATAAGGAAATGCAAATGACCTACAGCAGCCACAACAATTTCATAAAAGAAAACCAAAAGGCAACAAAAGCAAAAATAAACAAATGGGACTACATCAAACTAAAAAGCTTCTTGCACAGCAAAAGAAATCATCTACAAAACAAAAAGGCAACCTATTAAATGGAAAAAAATATTTGCAAATAATATATTTAATGAAGGGTTAATATCTAAAATATATAAAGAACTCATACAAACTCAATAGCAAAAAAAAACACACAAACAACCCAATTAAAAAATGGGCATAGGATCTGAATAGACATTTTTTCAAAAACATACAGATGGCCAACAGGTACATGAAAAGATGCTCAGCATCACTAATGATCAGGAAAATGCAAATTGAAACCACAATGAGATATCACCTCACACTTTTTAAAATGGCTATCATCAAAAGGACAAGCGATAACAAGTGTTAGCAAGGATGTAGAGAAAAGGAAGCCCTTGTATAGTGCTAGTGAGAGTGTTACTGGTACATCCATTATGGAAAACAGTATGGAGACTGTTCAAAAAATAAAAATAGAACTGCCATATGATCTAGCAATTCCACTTCTGGGTATTTATCTGAAGGAAATGAAAACACTAACTCAGAAAGATACATGCACCTGCATGTTCATTGCAGCATTATTTACATAGCCAAGACATAGAAGCAACCTGAGAGTCCATCGATAGATGAATGGATTAAGAAGATGTGGTGTATACACATGCATATATACATACATATAGATATATACATATATAGATACACAATTACCATATGATCTCACTTACATGTGGAATCAAAAATAAAAACTAGGGGCCAGCACAGTGGCTTAAGTTAAGTTCACATGTTCTGTTTCAGCAGCCCAGAGTTCACAGGTTCAGATCCCACTATTCATTAAGCCATGCTTTGGTGACATCTCACATACAAAACAGAGGAAGATTGTCATAGATGTCAGCTCAGGGCCAATCTTCCTCACACACACACACAAAAGTAAAAATCAAAAAACTAAACTCATAAATACAGAGAACAGATTGTTGGTTGCCAGAGGTGGGAGGTTGGTTTGGGGAAAAATGGGTGAAGATGGTCAAAATGTACAAACTTTCAGTTATAAACTAAATAAGTCCTAGGGATGTAATGTACAGCAAGATGACTAGAGTTAATAATATTGTATTGTATATTTGAAAGTTGCTAAGAGAGTAAATTTTAAAAGTTCTCATCACAGGAAAAAAAATTGTAACTATGTGTGATGATGTATGTTGACCAGACTTATTGTAGTGATCATTTAATAATATATACAAATATTGAATCATTATTTTGTACACCTGAAACTAATGTTACATGTCAAATATATGTCAATTAAATTTTTTTTTAAAAAAACAAAAAAGTAAAGAAATGGCTAAAAATGGTCTGAGAGAAACAGATTGAAGAAGGAAAAAATATAGATAGAAACAAGAAAAGAGGGATGCTGGTGGAGTGGTAGCGTTTATGGAGATCCATTTTAAAAGAATACAGATAAAATAGGAATGAGACATAAGAAAATGTTCAGGAAGAAAAAGAGACACAAATGAACTATGGAAATTGATTAGAAAGAGAGAGAGAGAGAACCAGAGGGAATGAAGATCAAATGCAGGGGGTGGGGATCAGAAGAATTAAAAGACTGAAAACACCAGGCATATTAGGAGATAGAGAAAAATGTTGAATAAAAAAGATATCTAGAAAAAATGGGGCTTAGAAATACAAAACTCAAAAATATGTTTATTTTAAAAATTAAACATACCATGTCTTGTCAGAGGAGTGAAAGAGACCTTCTGCTGTCATTTAAAAAATAAAAATTAAAAATTAGCAAAGCATTGGGCCTTTGAGTTGTAGCTCCGACATGGATAAGTCCTGTGGCTACAAGGCAGACACTACTTGCTGGTTTGGTTTCCTCATTCATAAAGTGGAAGAAGATGTTGTCTTTTTAAGGTCCTTTCGACACCAAAATGCAAACAAATAAAACAATAAAGTAGAATTATCTTTTTTTTTTCTGAGGAAGATTAGCCCTGAGCTAACATCTGCTGCCAATCCTCTTTTTGCTGAAGAAGACTGGCCCTGAGCTAACATCCATGCCCATCTTCCTCTACTTTATATGTTGGACACCTACCACAGCATGGCTTGCCAAGTGGTACCATATCCGCACCCAGGATCTGAACAGGCAAACCCCGGGCCACCAAAGCAGAACGTGCACACTTAACCGCTGCGCCACTGGGCCAGCCCCAAGAATTTTGTTTTTAAAAAGTTTAAATTAGTATCTAGAGTTTATTGAGTTTATTTTATCCTATTAAAATTTAGAGAATGTTTGAAAAGCATTTCAAGAAGATGCTCACAGGTGCCATTTGCAGACTGCATAGTCAGTGTAGTGTTACATATGGGTGTACCATAGACTTGCACATATGATTTAATTCCTCTGGCACTATTCTTTCATTGTACCATGTACAATCCAATCTATAGAGGATAACTTTCTCTCATTGGCTGCATGCAGAGGATGAAGATAAAGTTTGGGTCATTTCTAACTTCAGAGTTGGGAGTGGGGAGTATAACATATAAAAGAGCATAGTTTCTGGGCCAGCCTGGTGGCGTAGTGGTTAAGTTCACATGCTTTGCTTCAGGGGCCAAGGGTTCACAGGTTCAGACCCCAGGTGTGGACCTATGCACCACTTATCAAGCCATGCGGTGGCAGGTATCCCACATACAAAATAGAGGAAGATGGGAACAGACGTTAGCTCAGGGCCAATCTTCCTTAGCAAAAGGAGGAGGATTGGCGGTGGATGTCAGCTTAGGGCTAATCTTACTCACCAAAAAAAAAATGGTGCATGGTTTCTTAACTGGAGATAAAATAATTGCCAGTTGTGTGTATGTAAAGGATTGATAAAGAGCCAGGAAGAACAAGAGGGAGAGCCAAGTAGAAGGAATCATGGCTGCTCCTGAGTGCATATTTGTAAGTCTTCCAAAATCTTGACTAGCTCCCAAAATAATGGACCTCTTTTTCAATTAAAAGAAATTAGCATTATCTATTTTATTTATCATTACCAATGTCTTTATAATCAATTGTCCTTGAAATATGATTTGAGATTGACTTGACAGGGAAAGTCAGCAGCATCACCTTAAAAAAAAGAGAGAGAGATCTTAAACAACATGATTCCAAAACCTACTGTAAAGTTACAACGCAGAAAGTGTAGTCTGGGAATAAGTATAGACAAATAAATTTAAGAAACAGTATGGAGAAACCAGACACATCAAGTCAATTGATTTTCAATAGAGATGTCAGAGTATTTCAATGGAGATAGGATAGTCTTTTTAACAAATGATATCGAAATAATTTAATATGCATTTGAAAAATAATGAAACTTGACCCTTATCTCATAAAACTTAAGGAACATAAACTTTAATAAAAAAGTAAAAACTATAAAACTTCTAGAAGAATACATAGTAGAATATCTTTGTAAACTTTCCAATTGGCAAAGAGTTCCTCAAGAAAAAATAACTACAAAAGAAAAAAAGATAAATTGGACTTCATTAAAATTAAAACCTTCTGCTCTTCAAAAAAGACTTATGAAAATAAAAAAGCACAACACAGACTGAGAGAAAATATTTGTATTAATTATATCTAATAAATACATATCCAGAATATATGAAATTAATTCAATAATAAAAAGATCAGGGCCCAGCCCTTGGCCGAGTGATTAAGTTCATGTGCTCCGCTGCGGTGGTCCAGGGTTTCGCCAGTTCAGATCCTGGGTACAGACATGGCACATCTCGTCAGGCCATGCTGAGGCAGCACCCCACATACCACAACTAGAAGGACCCACAACTGCAATATACAACTATGTACTGGGGGGTTTGGGGAGAAAACGTAGGAAAAAAAAGATTGGCAACAGTTGTTAGCTCAGATGCCAATCTTTAAAAAAAAGATCAACAACAGTTTTAAAATAGGCAAAATACATGAACAAAAGATATACCAATTGTCAGTAAGCACATGTTTGGGAGTGGGGAGTATAACATATAAAAGAGCATAGTTTCTGGGCCAGCCTGGTGGCATAGTGGTTAAGTTCACATGCTTTGCTTCAGGGGCCAAGGCTTCACAGGTTCAGACCCCAGGTGTGGACCTGGAAAAACATGTTAAAAATTATTAACCATCAGAGAAATGAAGAACATAATTATGTGATATTACCATGTACACTTGAATGTCTAAAACTGAAAAGATGGACAATATCAAGTGTAGATAAGGATATGGAGGAATTGGAATTCCCATAACTAGCTACTGGGAGTGCAAAATGCTACAACCATATTGGAAAAGAGTTTGGCAGTTTCTTATAAACATACAGCTTCCCTATGATCTAGCTATTCCACCTCTAGATATTTACCCAAGTGAAATGAAAAATATACACACAAAAAGACATACACAAGAATATTCATAAAACCTTTATGTATAATATCAAAAAAACTGGAAACAGTCCAAAAGTCTATCAACAGGTAATTAAACAAATTGACTCATATTTATACAATGAAATATTACTGAGCAATAACAAAGAACAAACTACTGAAATACAAAACATGCATGAATCTCAAAAATACTAGTTTAATCGAAAGAGACAGACATGAAAGAGTGCATACTGTTCAATTTTCTTTATGTAAAATTCTACTACAGATAAAATTAAGCAGTGGTGATAGAAATGCGAACATTTATTTCTGGTCTGGGAAAGAAAAATGAGGAAACTTTCTGATGAGACGGAGATATTCTATACCTTAATTATGGTGGTCAAAACTCATTGGAAAGGAGCGATACTGGCAAAATGGCAGACTAGGAAGCTCCAAGTCCTTGTTCCCCTATAGAGATAACAAAATAAAATCAAAACTTTGCTAAAATAAGTTTATAGGAGCTCTGGAAAATAGTCAAAAGTCTATAGCAACTAAGTGAACATTCAATGAAGTAAAAGACATTCACATCAGTAGGAAATCTTGTGATGTTTTTCCCTACCCTTTCCCGACCCCCTCTTCCATGTGTCCTGTGTGACACAGGCCTTGGTCTGGAGGAGGCAACAGCCCAGTTCCCCAATGCTTCCTTTGAACTGAAAGAAACGAAGGAGAACTTATTTGTAAGATTGTAACCTTTTGGGGGGCTATGTGAAGAACTGGTTTCTATTTTCCCTAACTCGGATCCCAGTCATGGGGCTCAGAAAAGCTAGAGGGAGACTAAAACCCACAGATGCCTGGACCAAGAAATTATAGGTGAAAACACATGATAGACCATAGAATGGAGCAACACAGTTCCGTATCCCTCCTTTGAACCAAAGAGAGCAGAGAAGCCCTTAATTATTCTTTTCTAACCTAGCTGGGGGCTTCATGAAGGGCTGCTTTCAGTTTTACCCAGCTCAGATCTCAGGTAAGAAAAAGCATCAGGTGCTGTTCAGGAAAGTTTCAGGGAGACTAAGACCCACAGACAAAAGATTATGCGTGAAAATGCACAATAGAATATCCAAGAAGAGAAGCTGCAGTAAGACTTCACATCCAGTAGGATGGCTGCTATTAAAAACAAAACAAAACAAATCCCCCCCCAAACCAGAAAATAACAAGTGTTGGCGAGAACGTGGAGAAATTGATACCTTTGTGCATTGCTGGTGGAAATGTAAAATGGTGCTGTTTCTGTGGAAAACAGTATGACAATCCCTCAAAAAAGATTAAGCATAAAATTACCCTATTATCTAGCAATTCCACTTAGGGGCATATAACCAAAATAAATAAAAGCAGGAATTCAAACACATATTTGTACTCCACTGTTCGAAGGAGCGTTATTCGCAATAGCCAAAAGGTGGAAACAACCCAGATATTCATTGATGAAAACACAGATAAACAAAATGTGGTATATACATACAAGGAAATGTTATTCAGCCTTAAAAAAGACAGAAATTCTGACACATACTACTACATGGGTGAACCTTGAAGACACTTTGCTAAATGAAATGAGCCAGACAAAAAAGATAAATACTGCATGATTTCACTTATGTGAGGAACTTAGAATAGTCAAATTTGTAGAGAAATAAATTAAGATAGTGGTTACCAGGGGCTGGAGAGGAGGAGGGAACAGTGAGTTATAGTGTAAAGGGGATAGAATTTTGATTTGGGATAATAATAAGCTCTGGAGACAGAAAGCAGTGATCACTGCACAACAATGAATACACACTGATTGTACACTTTAAAATGGTTAAAATGATAAAGTTTATATTATGGATATTTTACCACAATTTAAAAAACTCATTGGACTGTATGATTAAAGTTTTGTTTTATGTAAATTTTATCTAATTTTTTTAAAACATTAATTTAAAATTAAGAACTACTTCAACCATCAGAATTTCAAGTAAAACACTCATTCAGGAAAAAAAGAAAACAAGAATAAAGCACAAAATAATGAAGTTTTCAAAGTAGATACTTGATCCAAAAAATTTCATTTGAAGTAGATTTGTTTTGTCTTATTGCAAAAGTCACTCATTACAGGATAAACTCCTCTAATTACAGGTTCATGGACAGTAATATACAGACACTTAGACTGGGTTTCTTCCTTTATTTGCTTCCTTGTCTCCCAGCCAGTTGGCTTCTCGATGTCACCTGGTCTGCTGACGTCTGGGACCTGAACCACCTCAACAACTTCCTCTGCGCAAAGATAAATACCAATTTCTTTTCCTGGTTGAAATCTCACAGACCCCTATGGAACTACTGCTCCTTTCTGACCCGAGAGACACAGGATACTACAATTTTTTCAAAACTTAAAAACAACAAAGAAGATGTATATGATGTGGGGCAGGAAAAATTTCCCCCTTCCCTTCTTGGTTCTTATGGCTGATTAAATAATTAAAATGACATAAGGCAGGTTAACAGGAGAAAATCAGATTTAATACATGCATGTGGGGAATTCACATAAGCATGAAAAATTCCAGAGACAGTCCACTAAAGTTATATATATATTATCATCCTATATATATCATCCTAAACTAAGAAGAAGGAGGTTGAGACTTCGAGGGGAGGAGAGACAATTCACAGGAAGATGACAAGAGTGAATGTTTAGTAAACAAACGTTTGCTCGCCATGCTGAGGCAATGGGCCACAGAAGGGACTTTGATCAAATGAGCCTCGCTAGACTTCTCTCTATCACACCTAGTTCATATTTCACTTTAGCTATCTATGGTGATAGTTCTTCCCATAACAGTTCCCCCATCTCTAAATACTTTTAAGTAGCAAAAGGGAAGTTCAAGGTTTCTTTCTGAGCCTCTGGGACTTGACTGTTTTTAGTTCAAAATAATCTGCATACCAGAGTGGCACATCTTGGAGACCTGTTCTGAATTCCTAAAATCATAAGACCTATAACAACCACTAAGAAAATTACTTCAAAAATATAGTGAAAGAGGCTGGCCCCATGGCATAGTGGTTAAGTTGGGCTCACTCTGCTTTAGTGGCCCAGGTTTGCGGGTTTGGATCTTGGGCTTGGACCTACACGTGGCTCATCAGCCATGCTGTGGCAGTGATGCATATACAAAAAAGAGGAAGATGGGCACAGATGTTAGCTCAGGGAGAATCTTTCTCAAAAATAATAATTATATATATGTGTGTATATATATATATATATATATATATAGTGAAAAATCATTAAAGAAATTTAAAGAGCACATTAGGAAATATTCAGTTAATAAAAAAGAAAGCAGTAAAGGATGAATAGAGGAATGAAAGAGATATGACATATAGTAAACAAAAAATTAAATGGTAGCTATAAATCTGACTGTATCAATAATAAAGCTAAAATGTCAAAGGGTTAAACAATCTAATAAAAATAGATATTGTCAAATTAGATTTAAAAAACAAGAGCCAACTCTATGCTGTGTACAGGGTAAACATTTTAGATTTCAGGATACAAATAGGTTGAAAGTAAAAGGATATAAAAAGATACATCATGTAAACAGCAACCATAAGAAATCTGGGGTAGCTATACAAATATCACACAGAGTAGACTTTAAAACCAAAATGTTACTAAAGATGAAGAAGCACATTTTTTAATGATAAAAGGGTCAATCTATCAGAAAGATGTGGCAATTATAAACACATATGCACCTAACAGCAAAGCCCAAAGTACATGAGACAAAAGCTGTAAGAATTGAAGGGAGGAGTAGACAATTCGACAATAGAAGTTGGAGGTTTCAATACCCCATTTTCAATAATGGATCAAATAGCCAGGCAGAAGATGAACAAAAAATAGAACATTTGAACAACACTAGAAACCAAGTAGACCTAGAAGACATCGTCTTGCATTCTTTTATGAGATAGAGATGCTCACAAGAGGAGACATAGGAGAAGCCCAGGAAAAGACAAAGTTTACTATCGTCACAAGTCTTAGAGATAGAGGCATGCCACGCCATGGAGGGCCACATGGGAAATACACTAGGGTGGTTAGGAGGCAGAAGATAGGAGCAAGGGGAAAGCATTAGTCCAGAGCCTTTACTGGGGCTTTCTGCAGGAAACAGAAGGCAGGGCAGGGTGAACGGTTTAGTGTTGCCTAGTTGAAATAACGTTAGTGGGCTTTGGGCGGTAAGGGTGGTCTCTAGTTGCCTGGTATCAGGCCTGGAAATGATTAAGAAAGAGGCCTATTTTAATTCCTGGATCAAGGAGGTATGGCTCTGGATTGGTTGGTTTGCATTATCAAAAGCATGCTCACACCTGGATCCTTTGTTATTGCTAAGAATTGAATAGCCCAGGGAAGGACAGTCTCTCCCCAGCCAGAAAGGTTTTCTAAGATGTCAAAACACTATAATATACAGAACATTATAATATACAGACATCTACTGAACATTTCACCTAACAATAGCAAAATATTCTTTCTCCTCAGTTGAATATGGAATATAATACAAGATAGACCATATGCCGGACCATAAAACAAGCCTCAATAAATTTAAAAGGATTTAAATTATACAAAGTATGTCCTCTGACCACAATGGGATGAAATTAGAAATCAATAACATATGGAAATTCAAGGAACCCAGAATAACCAAACCAATGTTAAAAGAAAGAGTAAAAGAAGACTCACATTTCCTGATTTCAAACTTACTACAAAACTATAGCAATCAAGACAGTGTAGTACGGGCAAGAGGACAGAGATATAATCAATGGAATAGAATCAGGAATCCAGAAATAAATCTTCACATTTGTGGTCAATTGATTTTTGACAGGTTGGGGAAAAATAGTCTTTTCAACAAATGGAACTGCAACACAGAATATCCATGGGCAAAAGAATAAACTTAGACCCCTATATCACAGCATGCCTAAAAATTAACTCAAAATGGATTACAGATCCAAATGTAAGAGCTAAAATTATAAAAGTCTTAGAAGAAAACAGAGGTTAATCTTCACGACTTTGGAGTTGGCAGCAGTTTCTTAGATACTAAAAACACACAGTATACAAGAAAAAATACATAAATTGTACTTCAACAAAATTAAAAAATTTTTGTGCTTCATAGGATACCATCAAGAATGTGAGGGAACAATCCATGGAATTAGGAAAGAAAATTGTGAGTCATACACCTGATAAGGGATTTTAATCCAGGATACATGAAAATCTTTATAACTCAATAATAAATGAAAAATAACCCAACTGAAAAATGAGCAATAGATCTGAATACACATTTCTACAAAAAAGATATGCAAATGGCCAGTACACACACACAAAAATGCTCAACATTTTAGCTATTAGGTAAATGTAAATCAAAACCACAATGAGATACCACTTCACACCAACTAGGACATCTTTAATCAAAAAGACAGATAATAACAAGTGTTGGTGAAGATGTAGAGAAATCGGAACCTTCATACACTGCTGGTAGAAATGTAAAATGGTGCAGCCACTTTGGAAAACAGTATGGCAGTTTCTCAAATGATTAGATATGGGGTTACTGTATGACTCCACAATTCTACTCCTAGGTGAAAACATATGTCCATACAAAAGCCTCTATCCACAAATCTTCATAGCAGCATTATTCAAAATAGTCAAAAAGTGGGAACAACCCCTCAACTGATAAATGGATAAACAAAATGTGGTATGTCCCAACAATGGAATATTATTTGTCATAAAAAGAAATTAACTACTGACACAGTTCAACATGCTCACAAAAGACCATATATTATATGACTCTATTCAAATTAAATATTGAGAAGAGGCACATCTATAGAAACAGAAAGTATGTTAGTGGTTGCCTAGGATTGAGGAGTTTGGGTGAAATTGAGACTGACTGTTTATAGATTTAGGGTTTGTTTCTGAGTTGATGAAAATGTTCTAAAATTGATTATGAGGATGGTTGCAGAACTCTGTGAATATGCTAAAAGCCATTGAATTGTACACTTTAAACGGTCTGTGAATTATATCTCACTAAAGCTGTATTTTTTAAACGAAATCATTGGATAAGTGGGTACGGGTTAGTTGCAGGTAGCAGAATGTCACTGGGATAGGTAGAAAGAGGCAATGAGATACAAGTCATTGGGAGGTGAGCAGGACTGAAATAGGAGTAGATATGAATGATGCAGAAGAGACAGCAACAGTGCAGTTGTGAAGCACCTGCAAGGTTAGCTTTTAATACATGAGCATTAGCAATGGTTGTAAGGTAGCCACATGAGCCTTTTAATGGGGAAGGAGAGAGTAATTATAGGGATGTGTCTGCCAATTCCACCACTGGGAATCTATTTTAGTCTTAATGAGTATAGCCTTTCAGCAAGCTCTACTTTCTCAAGGTTTATTTACACCAAGGTTTCTCAACCTCAACCTCAGCACTGTTGACATTTGGCTGGATAATTCTTTGTTATGTGGGGTTGTTAATCAAGATGTTTAACAGCATCTCTGGCTTCACCCACTAGGTGTCAGTAGCAACTCCCTTTTCTCCCCACTTATGACAACCAAAAATGTCTTCAAACATTGCCAAATGTCACCGGTGAGCCAAAAATCACTCCTGGTTAAGAACCACTGATTTATACACAGGTTTTTATAGGGTAGGAATAGTGGTATACTGGTAAATATTTAATAGCCATCTCTCTTGGGGAAAAAGCCTTAGGTTGCACTGTTTGCCAATTTCCATGGTGTAAATACTCCCTCAGTGGTTAACTTCAAGCAGCAAATGTCACCAACCTGCTTGCAAAATTCCTAAAGATCTAATCCTCAGCTTCAGTGAGCTGATATAACGCAGCTTCGGTGCATCCCAGATAAAGATTTACAGTGCTTGATGGAACAGAACATTCCATCTCAGGGTATCTGAGACTGCTGATGTCAAAGTGACGTCTTGGGCCAGGGTCCCAGCAACCAGGAACAGGCCCAGAGCTCCCACTTTTATGGTCTCCTCCCCTATCACTGTGAATCTTGGCACTATTCTCAATCTTCTTCTCTGTCAAATTCTAAACTTGAACTTTCCTTGGAACTTTTCACTGAAACTGCCAGAGCTGAAGTCTGACATGGAAACGCTTTCCTCATTCGAGCAGGACTGAGCTGATGAGACTGCCTAATTTCTCCTGGCTGGTCAAGCAGACAAACTGGGTTCAAGGCCTCTGGAGAAAGTCCTCTACAATGTAGACTCAAGGTCCTGGCAGATTTGTGCCTTTCTTACATTGCTATTAGGTAATAAGTCAACTGGGTTGCGCTTCTGCAGTTTGAAATGGTCCAAAGAGTGCATCTAGGGTAGGGTATGTGCAGTAGGCTTGGGATGGCAGTGTAGAATTTTGGACAAGGGTCAATCAAATCCCTGTGTAGTGAGAGGAAATATGGTGATTGATGTGTGAAGCCAGAGAGTAGAGCTTTTAGAAATAATTCTGAAGATCAATTTGCATGCTGATTTTCCAGTTCTTTGAGAACCAGGCCAGGTCCAGGCAAATTCTCGATTCTGAGTACACCTTAGCTTTTACAATTGTGAAGACTGTTTACATGTGGCACATTGTATTATTATTACACTGTCTAAATATCTTGAATAAAAGGTATTGGTATTGGTACTAGACAATATATACATTTTTGTTTTGTAAAATAGTACTCTAACTCTACCAGTGATGACAAAAAAATTCATTAAAATAGTGATTTATTTTACACTAAAATATCAATTCAAGGAGGAGAAACAATCACCTATAAAGTTCTATCAATTGCTATGATATCTCTAAGTCATATAATAAAGGTAAAAATTACTACCATAAAGTCACAAATGTTTATGACAATGAAAGCTCAGATCTGGACCCTCTTAATTTGATTCTGGCTTCTTGAATTTACTTTTACTTCATTTGTGAATGGCACCACAGTGTCATTTTCATTCTTCTATAAATGTATTTAAGACTTCAAAGGTTTCAATTTATCCTTTTAGTTCTGACTCTTCTACTTAACTATTTTTCCAAGGAGACTGGACAATAAGTTTTAAGGTAAATGTAAATACCTTAGACTATGTACTGATTTTCACTTTCCAAACTTTTCCTTCCTTCCTTCCTCCCTCTATTCAGTCATTTGTTGACAAAAATATCTGAGTACCTACTCTGGTACCCAGTTCCATGTTTGGTTCTAAGGAGACAGAAGCTCTGAATGACATTTCATCCCCAACTTTGTAAGGCCACAATCTCATGCAGTAGACAGACAGTAAACAATATCACATTATAATTATAATAATAAAGAAATGAACACTACTTTGCAACACGAGGAGGTGGTGACAAACTCTCAGAGAGAAATCTGGGCAACTCTGTGAAGAAAGAGGAACTTTCTCAAAGTTCCTCAAAGACTTAAACATAGAGTTAGTCACCACATGACCCAGCAATTCTACTCCTCCATGTATACTCAAGAGAATGAAAGCGTATGTTCACACAAAACTTGCTCATGAATGCTCATAGCAGCGTATTCATAGTAGCCAAAAAGTGGGAACAACCCAAATATCCATCAACTGATAAATGAATAGATAAAATGTGTTATAGGTATACAATGGAATATTATTTGGCAATAAAAAGGAATGAAGTACTGACTCATGCTTCAACATGGATGAACCTTGAAAATATTATGCTAAGGGAAAAAAAACAGTCACAAAGCCAACAAGTTATATGATTCCATGTATGTGAAATGTCTAGAATAGGTAAATCTATACTGACAGAAAGTGATCCGTGGCTGGGGCAAGGGGAGGGAGGAGAGGGAGGTGACAGCTAATGAGCACAGAGCTTCTTTGGGGGTGATTAAAATGTTCTAAAATTGGTCATGTTTACACAATGTTGTGAACATATTAAAAAGATTTTAATTGTACATCTTAAATAGATGTACTGTATGATATGCCTTTTATCTTAATAAAGCTGTTTTGTATCACATTAGTCATACATGTAAAGCACTTAGAATAATGCCTGGAATATAGCAAGTGCTATGTGAGAGTTAGCTATTACTATTATTTTTAAAAATTATTTTATTGAGGTCATATTGGCTTATAATATTGTATAATTTCAGGAGCACATTATTATATATCAATTTCTGTATACTCTACATCATGTTCACCCCCAGTAGTCTAGTTTTTAACTGTCACCATACATGTGTGCCCCTTTACTCTTTTCCCCCTCTTCCCACCACTTCCCGTCTGGTAACCACTAATGTGTTCTCTTATCCACATGTTTGTTTACCTTCCACATGTGAGTGAAATCATACAGTGTTTGTCTTGCTCTGTTTGCCTTATTTCTCTTGGTCCACCCATGACATAGTTGATTTCATGTTCTGCAGATAAATACCCAGCCCTGGGATGGCTGAATCATATGGTATTTCTAATTTTAATTTTTGGAGAAATCTCCACACTGTTTTCCGTAGTGGTTGCACCAGTTTGCATTCCCACCAGCAGTGTACGAGGGCTCCCTTTTCTCCACATCCTCTCCAACACTTGTTATTTTTTGTCTTGTTATTTATAGCCATGCTGATGAGCGAGGTGATATCTCATGGTAGAGTTGATTTACATTTCCTAATAATTAGTGATGTTGAACATCTTTTCATGTGCCTTTTGGCCATCTGTATATCTTTTTTGGAAAAATGTATATTCATATCCTCTGCCCAGTTTTTATTCAGGTTGTTTGCTTTTTGGTGTTGAGTTGTATGAGTTCTTCGTATATTTTGGAAATTAACCCTTTGTTGGATATATGCTTTGCAAATATTTTTTACCGGTTTGTGGGGTGTCTTTTCATTTTGTTGATGGTTTCCTTTGCCTTGCAGAAGCTTTTTAGTCTGATGTAATCCCCTTTGTTTATTTTTTCTTTTGTTTCCCTCACCTGAGTAGACATGGTATTCAAAACAATGCTGCTAAGACCAATGTTAAAGAGTGTACTGCCAATATTTTCTCTTGGGAGTTTTATGATTTCAGGTCTTACATTCAAGTCTTTAATCTATTTTGAGTTAATTTTTGCGTATAGTGTAAGATAATAGTCTACTTTCATTCTTTTGCACACGGCTGTGCAGTTTTCCCAACACTTTTTTGAAGAGACTTTCTTGTCTCCATTGTATTTTCTTGTCTCCTTTGTCAAAGAGTACCCGTCTATATCTATAGTTTTACTTCTGGGCTTTCAATTCTGCTCCATTGATTTGTTTGTCTGTTTTTCTGCCAGTACCATGCTGTTTTGATTACTATAGTTTTGTAGTATATTTTGAAGTCAGGGATTGTGATACCTCTAGCTTTGTTCTTTGTTCTCAGGGTTGCTTTGGCTATTCAGGGTCTTTCATTGTTCCATATAAATTTTAGGATTCTTTGTTCTATCTCTGTGAAGAATGTCATTGGGATAATGAATGGGATTGTACTGAATCTGTAGATCGCTTTAGGTAATGTGGACATGTTTAACTATGTCAGTTCTTCCACTCCATGAGCCTGGAATACCTTTCCATTTCTTTAAGTCGTCTTCAATTTCTTTCAATAATGTCTTATAGTTTTCAGTGTGTAAGTCCTTCACTTCCTTGGTTAAATGTATTCCTAGATATTTTATTCTTTTAGTTGCAATTGTATTCTTGACTTTTCTTTCTGCTAGTTTGTTATTAGTGTATAGAAATGCAACTGATTTTTGTAAGTTGATTTTGTACCCTGCAACTTTGCTGTAGTTGTTGATTATTTCTAATAGTTTTCTGGTGGATTCTTTAGGGTTTTCTATATATAAGATCATGTCATCTGCAAACTGAGAGTTTCACTTCCTTTCCAATTTGGATTCCTTTTATTATTTTTTTTTTTCTTGCCTAATTGCTCTGGCCAAAACCTCGAGTACCATGTTGAATAAGAGTGGTGATACTGGGCAGCTTTGTCTTCTTCCTGTTCTCAGAGGAATGGCTTTCAGTTTTTCACCCTTAAGTATGGTGTTGGCTACATGTTGTCATATATTACCTTTATTATCCTGAGGTACTTTACTTCTACATCCATTTTGTTGAGACTTTTTATCATAAATAGATGTTGGATCTTGTCAAATGCTTTCTCTGCATCTATTGAGATGACCATGCAATTTTTAGTCTTCATTTTGTTCATGTGGTGTATGACATTGATTGATTTGTGGATGTTGAACCATCCCTGCACCCCTGGAATAAGTCTCACATGATGATGGTGTATCATCCTTTTAATGTATTATTGTATTTTGTTTGCTAATAATTTGTTGCAGATATTTGCATCTATGTTCATTAGTGATATTGGCCTTTAGTTTTCCTTTTTTATGTTGTCCTTGTCTGGCTTTGGTATCGGGTTAATGTTTGCCTCATTGGACGAGTTACAGAGTGTACCAACCTCTTCCATTTTTTGAATAGTTTGAGAAGCTTAGGTATTAAATCTTCTTTGAATGTTTGGTAGAATTCACCAGAGAGGCTGTCTGGTCCTGGACTTTTGTTTTTTGGGAGGTTTTTGATTACCGTTTCAATCTCTTTGCTTGTGATAAGTCTATTCAGATGCTCTATTTCTTCTTGATTCAGTTTTGGGAGGTTGTATGGGTCTAAGAATTTATCTATTTCTTCTAGGTTATCCAATTTGTTGGTGTATAGCTTTTCATAGTATTCTCTTATGGTCCTTTGTATTCCTGTGCTATACATTGTAATTTCTCCTCTTTCACTTCTAATTTTATTTATTTGAGTCTTCTCTCTTTTTTTCCTACTGAGTCTGGCTAAGGGTTTGTCAATTTTGTTTATCTTCTCAAAAAACCAACTCTTAGTTTCATTGATCCTTTCTGTTGTTTTTTTAGTCTATTTTTCTTTTATTTCTGCTCTGATTTTTATTTCCTTCTTTCTACTGATTGTGGGCTTTATTTGTTCTTATTTTTCTAGCTCTCTCAGCTGTAGCTTAAGATTACTTGTTTGAGATTTTTCTTGTTTGTCGAGGTAGGCATGTATTGCTATAAATTTCCCTCTTAGTATCCCTTTTGCTCCATCCCATAAGAATTGATATGCTGTGTCTTCATTTTCATTTGTCTCCAAGTATTTTTTATTTCTCCTTCAATATGTTCATTGAGCTAATACTTGATCAGTAGCATGTTGTTAGTCTCCATACATTTGTGACTTTCCAAGGGTTTTTCTTGCAGTTAATTTATAGTTTCATACCATGATAATCAGAAAGATGCTTGATATGATTTCAATCTTTAATTTATTGAGGCTTGCTTTGTTTCACAACCCATGGTCTATCCTTGAGAACATTCCATGAGCACCTGAGAAGATGTATATTTTGCTGATTTTGGATGGAATGGTCTATCTATATATCTATTAAGTCCATCTGGTCTACTGTTTCATTTAAGGTCAGCGTTTCCTTGTTGACTTTCCATCTGGATAATCTGTCCATTGATGTATGCAGGCTTAAGATCTCCTATTATTATTGTGGTGCTGTCAATTTCTCCCTTTAGGTCTGTTAATAGTTGATTTATGTACTTTGGTGCCCCTGTGCTAAGTTCATATATATTAATGTGTTATGCCTTCTTGTTGGATTGTCCCTTTTATCATTATGTAATGCTCATCTTTGTCTCTTGGTGTTTTTATCTTGAATTTTGTTTTATCTGATAGTAAGTACACCTACACCTGCTTTCTTTTGCTTGCCATTAGCTTGGAGTATCATCTTCCATTGCTTCACTCTGAGCTTGTGTTTGTCTTTAGAGCTGAGATGTGTTTCCTAGAGACAGCATGTTGTTGGGTCATGTGTTTTAATTCATCCAGCCACTCTGTGTCTTTTGACTGGGGAGTTCAATCTATTTACTTTTAGAGTGATTATTGATATATGAGGGCTTTATACTGCCATTTCATCATTTGTTTTCCAATTTTTCTATATTTCCACTGTTCTATACTTCTTTTTCTTTGTGTTTCTGTCTGTCATTTCAGTTTGGTGGTTTTCTGTGATGCTTTTCTCAATTTTCTCTTTGTGCTTTGTGACTCTGCTGATTTTTTAATTTTGTGGTCATCATGAGGTTTATATAAAAAGATCCCATAGATGAGATAGTCCTTTTTCTGTTGGCCTCTCATCTCCATTAGCCTATGTAGGTTCTGTCCCTTTCCTCTTCCCATTCTATGTTTCTTTTTTCTCATATTCTTCATTTTTTGTGTTGTGAGCTTGTGAGCTAAATGTATTAGTTATAGTTATGTTTGCTGCTTTCTTTCCCCTTATCTTTTATGATATAATTAAGTGTTTACTAACTTATTCTGATATAGAGCTGCAATTTTCTGATTCTATTTATTTATCTCTTTGCTCATGGTTTTGCAAAATTTTTCTTTTTGGTTTAAAATAGGAGGGATCTTTTCAATGTTTCTTGTAAGGCAGGTCTAGTGGCGATGAACTCCCTCAGCTTTTGTTTGGGAAAAATTTTATTTCTCCACCATTTCTGAAGGATAATCTCACTGGATAGAGTACTTTTTGCTGATAGTTTTTAACTTTCAGTATTTTGAATATATCATTCCACTCTCTCCTAGCCTGCAGGGTTTCTGCTGAGAAACCTGCTGAAAGCCTGGTGGATTTTCCTTTGTAAGTTATAGTCTTCTCTCTTGCCACCCTTAGTATTTTTTCTTTGTCATTGACTTTTGACAGTTTTAGTATTATATGCCTTGAAGAAGGTCTTTTAGCATTGAGATAATTAGGAGTTCTATTGGCTTCATGTACTTGCATGTCCCGTTCTTTCCCCTGGTTTGCAAAGTTTCAGGTATTATTTCTTTGAATAAGATCTCTACTTCTTTCTCTCTCTTCTCTTTCTGGGATACCTATGATCCTTCTGTTACTTTTCCTAATTGAGCCAGATATTTCTTGAAGAATTTCTTCATTTTTCTTAAATCTTAGTTCCCTCTCCTCATCCACCTGACTTGTTTCTAGCTTTCTATCTTTGAGCTCACTAATTCTCTCCTCTACATGGTCTGCTCTATTTTAATGCTTTCAACATTATTTCTCATCTCACTTATTGTGTTTTTAATCTCCAGAATTTCTGTTTGGCTTTGTTCCCTTTTTCTTAGAGTTTCAATCTCCTTGGTGAAGTACTACTGTTCAATAATTTTATTCCTGAGCTCATTGAACTGTCTTTCTGAGTTTTCTTATAACTCATTGAGTTTCTTTATGACTGTTATTTTGAATTCTTTGTCAGATTGTAATCTTCTGTGACTTCAAGTTTGGCTTCTAGAGAGTGGTCCTTCTCCTTCTGTTCTGCCATGTTACTGTAGTTCCTCATGGTGTTTAACGAATTTGTCCTCTGCTGGCAATTGTGGTAGTAATCACCTTTCTTATTTGAATATGGCTTTGGTTACTTTGTTTCTGTGCTGCTTCTGGTTGTATTTGAGAGCCTACACTTTCTTGTCTCCATTGCCTCTGCCAGGGGTGTTGTCACTGCCCTCCTTATGCTGCTTGTGCCTCTGGATGGTTGGTTCCTTTGCTTTAGTCACAAGAGTTGCCACTGGGGTTGCCAGGCTGTGAACACTTCTACTGCTTCCAGGGTTACCTTGGTCTTCTGTTCCTCCACTGGCTTTCTGTGGGCTAGGATTCTGCTGCCTCTTGTACCACCTGTGCTGCTGTTTCTGCGTTGTCTGGGGTGCTAGCTGTACTGCAGCCAGGGGTGGTGGATTCATCAGTGTTACTATCACTGCTGCGGGCCCAGGGATCTGGGGAATTGCATGCAGCCTCCACTTCTGGTGGAGTTGTTGTTAGAGATGCCACCACTAGAGGCTGGGTCACCAGTTTTACTGTGGTTCCTGAAGCCTCTGGTCACAGGCTCCACCTGCCACCACTGGGGGGAGCAGCGGCTAAGCAGGTCAAGGTTTTTGCTGTTGCTTACTGTGCAGCCTCTGGTCTCTAGTGCTAGTGGATGAATTTTTAAAACTCAAGTCAGAATGCCCCACCTCAGCTGGGAAAATCCAAGTTTTGTATGCTATCCCCATTGTTGGAAGAACTTGGCCACTGCTGCAGTAGGGGGAGAAGGTGCACACATTGGATCTGCTGGTAGACAGGCAGAGAGCAGTCCAATCTGCCCTCTGTCCCATTGCCAGTACCACTCACAAGTGCACAGGATAAGTCCTCTTGGAAATGGGCATGGAGCAGTGTGATCTTCACTCTCCACCCTACCAGGACTGGTCAAGCAAGCCAAGCCTGTCTTCTCACAGGTGTGCAGGCCAGTATGGGGGTCCCAGCCCTGGATAGCTGCTGCCAGGGGAGGAGGAACAGGTTGCTCCTCTAGTTCCTCTACCTCCCAGGGGTCCAGTCTACCCACTGCAACTTTATAGATGCCTGGATGTCTTATGTGTCCTATTGTGCTGTGTAGGGAGTCCTCTGTTGGTCAGTGGATGTCTGACTGGTTGTAACTTAAAGGAAAGAGACAAAGGGAATGATTCACTCCACCATGATGCTGATGTCTCACTATTATTATTCACAGTGAAAATTAAAACAGGAGACCATTTTTCACCTTCCAGGATGGTAGAGATTAGATGGCTCAGTAATACACAGTAATGGCCACAATGCCCACAATCACTCAACTCACCTACATTATAAGTAAGAATATAAATTCAGCAGTTTCATTAGAGGATGAGTGGCTTTACTTAATAAAATGATAAATATTCATATGTTTTGACTCAATACTCTCAAAGAATCTTTGTTCATTACAGCATAGTTTATATTACCAAAAGACCTAAACAACTATTAATAGATGTCTAGTTCAATAAGTGATGGTACCACCATGTAAGAGAATCTTACCTGGCCATAAAAAGAAAGAACAAAAAGAGCCTTTCTGCATAAGCTCATCTTTATGTCACATTATTAGGTGAAAAAATAATTACAGAACAGTGTTTATTGTAGACTGATATTACTGTAAAAAACAAGTTGTGAATATGAAGTGAATATACACACACACATGCACATATTTACAAACACATTTATGCTTGTAAATGCAGAAAATTTTCTATAAAAATACACAAGAAAGGGAACTAGTTGCTTTTGGAGAGAGACTAGGGGATTGGAAGCCTGAGGTCAGAGAAAGGCTTCTATTTGCTTGCACACACTACGTACTGCTTGAAATTTTGTCTTTTGTGGTTTGATTTTGGTCAAGAGTATTTTACTTTTTTTTTCTTTTTTGCTGAGGAAGATTCACCCTGAGCTAACATCTGTGCCAATCTTCCTCTATTTTGTACGTGGGTGGCCACCACAGCATGGCTTCCAAGGAATGGTGTAGGTCCACACCAGGGAACCAAACCCAGGCCACCAAAGCAGAGCATGCTGAACCTAACCACTAGGCCACGGGCCAGCCCCAAGTGTATATTACTTCTTTAACTAAAGAGTTAATTCAAAGGAAGGAGAGAAATAATATGAGACCAGCAAAAAGCTCCAGCCAAATGACGTTGTCCTCCGTTTCCCTATCCCAGATAGATTTGGCCTGACTAGAGCAGATTATGGCAAGGAGGACAGGCGTGTGCGCGCACATGTGTGTTTGTGGTCTGTGTTCAAATTTCATAATTACTAAATCTAGTAAAAATTTAAAGTAAAAAATGTCCTGCTTTCTCCTCCATTTAGCACTGGATCATCTCTTCCTCAGCATTATTAATTCATGCAACAAATATTGCCTAAGAGCCTCTTAACTTCCCAGCACAATTTGATGCTGTGGGAAGTACCACGGAGGTGAGAAGAGCAATACCTCCCTTCACATTACATATTACAACAAAAGAAACAAGGAAAACTCAAATACAGGAGATTAATGATTACTTTGAGTCAATTCTGTTTCAAGTCCCTTAAAATCGCTTTTATTGGGATTTGCAGTACCACAGACAGCCAGCAGGGGGCACTAGAAACACATCTGTGCTGAGTCCCGCTCAGCTCCTTTCAGCCTCCGGCTTTGATGTTCCGTCTGAAGTTCTCTCAAAACGGGAGGCCCTCAGCAAGAAGCATGTGCAGTCTTGCATAGTTAAGTCATTGACTAGGTCTCATAAAATGTCTCCTTTGATTCCCCACGTGGACGTAAATTTTTAAGTTTTGGGGGGTTTTTTAGAAAAGGGAAAAAAATCTATTTATAAATTAACATAGATTATATATCCAATGGGTTATTTGTGGGATATTCTTTTTAGTTTTTGTGAGCTGTCCTCTAGAAATGGCCTACACCTTTCTCCCCATCGACCTGTGGTACTTCTTCTGTGACAGCATTTGTCTCTCTGATATGTTCTGATGTGTCCCCCTCACCATAAAGCCTTGTTCCAGGTTATGTCATTGCAATGCACCGACTTTTTTTTTATTCTCTCTCTTTTTTTAAATTATCTTTTATTTCTCTCCTTAACTTTATTTAGACGTATCTTTTAATGCTGATATTAAAATACAACTTTATTTCTCTCTGTTTTTTGTTTTCTTTTGTTTTAGGAAGGGGGAGGGGATGAATATCCCCAACTCAAGGAAATTAAAATCCTTGAAATGTGTCTAGATTATTTAACACCACACTTTTGGCATTTGAAACAATTCTTTCCACACCCCACACTTCCTTCACCCCCAAGCAAAGAAAATAACCCTGGTCCCTTTACTCACACCTGGTGGAGGAAGGAGATAGTAGCAAATTGGCTCAATATAATATTTATTTGTACTTCAATTTTTTCAAAAGACAACACTCAACTTGCCATGGAGAACTACATTCTGTCTAAATTTAATCTTCCCTTGAATTGTTGCTCAGAATTTCTTCAGCATAGCTTTGTTGGGTAATGAATAAAAGACCAGCATCTCCAATTGTCAACTGCCTGGTAGGACAGCTCCAGGCCCAGGCCCGAGATCCTAGGGCTTTGACCTCAGCTTCATCCTCACTCTCACTGTTACATCACCATCTCTGTTCAGATGCAGCTTGTGCTCCTCCCTGTCTACATATTATGCTGGCATATGGGTGGGTAGTGGTGACTTTTATAGCAATTTTTAGTAAACACCTTGGTTTTGTTTTGTTCTTATTAAAAGTCAATAGATTTTTAAATAGTTTTTATATTTATGATTTTGTATTTGTAAATTTTATTTGTATTAGCCATGCTTTTTTCTACATTAAATATGATTTTTGCGACAGAAACCAGATCCACTTCAGTACTGAGGCTCTTTTAGAGCCCACTTAGACATTTCATCCTATTTTAATTTGGAAAAAAAGCCACAAAACTAAAATGTGCACTAAACTACGCATATATAAAAAACATCTGCTTCTCAGTCTTTTCTGGTTTGCAATTACAGTAACATTAAAATATAATATATCAAATACAGTTTCCATCTTTCTTGGGATCACCAAAGGAAAAAATACGTTATGATATGTGGCTACTGTTATTTAATCTTCCTTGAGTTTCACCTTCCCTCGCCTGTACAACGGTAACATTATTAAGTTTGTGGTGTTTTTGCAAGGATTAAATGCAGAAAGAGTTGAAACATTCCCAGTGTTTGCAAATAGCAGGCTTTCATTCAAACTGACAGATACATAGATGGAACTTGCCTACATGAAGAGTTCTGGAGTCTCTGGTCTTCTCTTTAGGTGTACCCATTTAACTTTGTACTTACATCATACTAGACCTATACCAGGAGCAAGTGTCCTGCCATAAGAGTACTGGTTTGTTAAAGGTTTATAAAAAGTTTAGCTGTTTTTAACCGGAAGCTTCCTAAGACTGTTACAAAGGTCATGCCAATTATGGAAAAAGACAAGCCTCCAACTATCAGGGATCAAATAACCTTGCTGAAGTTTGGACGAGGCATTTTGCTAACGCACATGCAGCGCGGACTCGGAGAGCGTGTGAGTCTCTGCGGGAGACTCCGAGAGCAGCCAATCAGGAGAGCGCATTGCCGCCACACCCACCCGCTCATTTATCCCGGGGATTGGAGTCAACGTGTCTGCTTTTCTATCAGGCTAAGCTGCTAGGAGTTAGTCTCTGCAACTCTAATGAGCATGCAGTGTAACAGTACCACTACAAAACTGGTTTCAAATTACAAAAAAAAAAAGAATTATTCTTTTGATTGCTCTGGTTTTGTTATATGATAACCTGGGAAATCATTAAACATAGGTTATACACATCAAACGTCCCGTTAGCAATTATGTAAAATCTTCTTGCAGTTCTCTGAAAGGCAGAGAAGTGCACATTGGTTCGGTTGTCTTAGCAAATGATATTTATGTGTAAAAATAGGCTGCATAAACATTCTATGTAAGATAGTAGGAACTTTTTGCACTTTCGTTTGTCGTCTATGCTTTGAGGCCATGCGATGCAACTGTACTCATCTTGTGTCATTTTTTAAAATTAGAATTTACTATATAATTTTCAGAGGACTGTCACATCATAGTTGTTCATCCCTCTGCATGGTCTGTTCTACCACTTCTAAAGTTTTTCTGAAGGGGTTAATTCTTGGCAGGTTTTAAAATTCCTCTACATGCTATGTAAGATAGAATGAATGTGCACAATGTATTGTTTAATAATTGCAATACAAGACAATATATTGTGTTGTAGCATTTAATGCACCAACTTAAAGACAGAACTCTATTCTACAGAATAACAAACTTTGAATTATTTGGGTATTATCAGGTGTATTTCATTTTTGAGAAAAACTTACAATGTGAGCCTAGTTTAAATTGTATGGCCTTTCAACCTTCTAATAGACAAATGTAGATTGTGTGTGTGTCTGAGAGAGAGAGGGGAGAGTGGAAGGACGCATTAAAGATATTCAGACACAGTCCAATATACACAGTGAGTTAGAGATTTTGACTTATGAGCCCATTTTCAGATGTAAATTGGAGAGTATAGAGTTAATTGACTTTTCTGGCTAATGTAAATCCTTTACATTTAAAAAGATATTTGAGGGGCTGGCGTAGCAGTTAAGTTTGGGAGCTCCACTTCGGGGTCCTGGGGTTCGCCCATTGGGAACCTGGGCGCAGACTTACACACCACTTACCAAGCCATGCTGAGGCAGGCATCCCACATATAAAGTAGAGGAAGATGGTCACAGATGTTAACTCAGGACCATTCTTCCTCAGCAAAAAGAGGAGGACTGGCAGCAGATGTTACCTCAGGGCTGATCTTCCTCAAAATAAACTAATTAAAAAATAAAATAAAATAAAGAGATGTTTTGCGGTCAGCCCCATGGCTGAGTGATTAAGTTTGCCCGCTCTGCTTCAGCAGCCCAGGGTTTCACTGGTTCAGGTCCTGGATGCGGACATGGCACCGTTCATCCAGCCATGCTAAGGCTACGTCCCACACAGCACAACCAGAGGCACTCGCAACTAGAATATACAACTAAGTACCGGAGGGCTTTGGGGAGAAGAAGAAAAAATAAAAATAAATAAATATTTGAAAACATTCTGAGCATTTTGGCAAAAACAAATACATATCCAAGGTGATTTCATTCTTTTTATTCTTCTATTTGCCTACCTCAATATATCTTTTGTAGTAGCGTTATTAAGATATAATTTACACACCATAAAGTTCACCTGTTTAAGGTGTACAAGTCCATGTAGGTTAGTGTATTTACCCGCTTGTACAACCATCACCATAATGTCATTTTAGAACATTTTCATCACCATCCCCCCATAACTCCTCTGCTCTCCTCCCTCCCCTGGTCTCTAGCTCTAGGGAACCACTAATCTACCTTCTGTCTCTGACATTTGCCTATTTGTGGATATTTTATATAAATGGAGTCATACAATATGTCTTTTATGACTGGCTTCTTTCACTTAGCATAGCAATATAGTTTTAGACTATTTGACCTCGATATTCTGCCTCTGAGGATAAAATGCTATCCTTAATTTCCTTGATGAGTTTTAGGATTAGGTATAATTTGCACGAGGCAAAAATTAGGACCTAGTTCGAGCAAGAGGGCTTTGCTCCACACATGCTAATCCATCTGCCCTTGTTCCACACCAGATTGTGCAAGCACAAGCTGAACGACTGTGTGTGTCCCAGGATCCTTAAAGAGACATCGTCTGCGAGAATTTGGGGGAAAAATAACACTGCAAGTTACAAACAGGATCCGTCAAAAGAGGAATGGGTTTAACTATTGACCAAATGTAGTTTAACAGCTTAACTTACCCTCCTTGGAAAACTGGTGATTGCAGCGTATTTAACAGAAATCCATATAAACCTGTGTTTGGTGCTTGTGCCAGGGGCCTCGCAGAGCCAGACCCCTTAAGAAAAGTAAATAGGAACCTCACAGAGAAAGCCAGCTTTCCCTTCTGCCCTTTCCCCCTCTTCTCGCTGGCACAGTTAATCCGAATTATAGTTTGCTCAAATATTTGGAAGTGAATTTAGGGCCCTCCCCCCCAACTTATGATTTTATAGCCAATAGGTGATGAGGTTTATTTGCATATTTCCAGTCACATAAGCAGCCGTGCAGTGGAAACAGTGTCAGACTCAGTTCCTCCTCCTCCTCCTCCTCCTCCTTCTCCTCCTCTAGGGAAGCCTGCCATTTCCAGCCACTCTGCCCTCCCCTCTGAAGAGCCACTTGCCCCACGCCAGACTGCGGCTCCAGCCCGCTCCTGCCTCGGGCTCAGCCGGTCTATCAGTCCATCGACGCTCCCGCCGGTGCCGGGTAGCCCCTAGAGGGACGCGCCCCGCGATGGAGAGCAAAGCACTGCTCCTGGTGGGTCTGGGCTTGTGGCTCCAGAGTCTGGCCGCCGCCGACAGTAAGTTTTGCGCGCAGACTCCGCTCCATCTGCAGATTCTGCTCAGTGGCCAGTTCCACCGGTTGTGAAGACGGGAAGGAGGAAGTCGGTAGGGGTTGCGGATGCGCATCGGGGACTCTCCTAGCCCGAGCGCCAGCCCCGAGGAGGGTCACAGGGGTGGGATTCTGGCGGGGCAGGGAGGGAATTCTCCCTCCGATCTTGCTGGGGCGGCAGCCGGTTCCCGCTGTGTCTCTCTGGGGTTCCCACGCTGTGCTCTCCACTCTAGCTGAGGCAGAGTTCCCGGGCTGGACGAGGGAGGTGGGAGGGAGGTCTCAGTTGGCTGTGACCGGCATTAACCTCCCCATTCGGAAGAGGCGGAGGTAAGGCTGGAATGAAAGGCACGCGGGGCAAGGTGACCCTGGCGCGGCTGCGGCCGCGGCTCGGCCCCCGCCTGTGGGAGCGCTGGCGGAAAGTGGCTCCTTCTCCTGGCGAAGCCGGGCTGGGGCGGGGAGAAAGCGTTGTCTACGTCTGAGAAGGGCAGGACACACTCGGTCGCCGCGTCAAAGTAGGGGCGGGGGGCGGGGGAGGACGAGGGCGCGTGGCGCGGAGTCCTGGGGACGCAGTGTCCTTCACGCGCTCGGGCGCCGGAGAAGCTCGCCAAGCTTCCACTCTTGCACGCTCAGCTTTACTTCGCGCCCAAGAAACCTAGCGAAGGCTTGACCCTCCTGAAAACGTGGCGCAGCGACCAGCAGTCTGCGGTCGCTGACTTGGGGTTTGCCAGGTTTACACTTGGCCGCCCTCGCCGCCCTGTGGGTAGATCCGCGTCCCGGCCGCCCAGCCCCGCGAGCGGTCGTCAGCACGTGGGCCCGGGCGCGGGGAGGCTGCGGCTGAACCCCTGTCACCGCCGGGCGCCACCGGCTCGCCAGGGTTCATGCCTTCAAGACCAGAGTGAACTTCTTTCTTGCAAGGAAGACAAACGCCCAGCCTGAGACTTGCCCACAGTAGAGGCCTCCTGCGTACTGTGAACCTTGGTTCAGTCAACACACAGCAGCAACTAAAAAGGCGACTGAAGCAAGTGATAAAAGAGGCAGCATCCTCCTTTCTCTTCCGTGGCGGCGTTGTGCTTAGGGCCGAGTCGCCCGTGTGCTTTCAGCGGCGCGGCCGCAGTGGCTCTAGTCGTGGTCGCGCTTGTCCATGACTTTGTTTTATTTCAGTACTGACTTGTGAAAGAACGTTTTTGTTCGGTTAAAAAAAATGTAGATTCCGTCAAAGCTGAATTGGATAAAAAGACAACAATCTTTTCTCTCAGATCAGTTTGAGAACAGTGGAGGTTCAATTAGAAAGTCTTCAACGCCTCATGTGGTGGCATGGTCCCCTCGACAGTGTGCAACACTGTCCAAGAAGGTGCTGGAAACAGCTCCAAATTCTTATTTCAGAAAGTACACCCTAGTACAATGTTACTTTTCCCATAAAATATACGCGAGTGTGTTTCATCCATGGTTTAAGTTTTTGTTAGGCTCCCTTAGAGGTTCACCACCCTCAATTCCTGGGCTGGTCAGTGTCACCTCTCTGGGTTTAGCTGCCTTAACTCTAAATGAGGAGTTTGGACCAAACTCCAAGTTCTCTGAGGCCTCTCCAATTCTTACTCTTTGATTTAAATGGACACTTAAGTGATCAATGAATTAAATTGGATTAATTAATGAATTAAATTGGATTTTAAACTTTTCCTCGTTGTAAGTGTATGCAGGGAGGAATCATTTTTAAGTAGACTTGAAATTAATCCCTCTCAGCCTTCCTTCTCACTCTCGCTTCAGCCCTCCCTCTTGGCAGGCCTCACTGTCACTGTGACTTTCTGCCCCCTTTCTCCTCCAAATGAATTCCTCCAGGAATGTAAGAACTTAAGAGCAGAAAGGCAAGAGAGTGAGGAAATGGCAAGCAGCACCTCCTCTGGGCTCTGACTTATTCATTCTCGATTTCTTTCTAAGAAGAACAACGGAGAGAAGGCACTGCCCTCAGGCTCCTTGTTCTTGGAGCCACCACGTCTCCGCATGGCCTCATCAGGAAACTGGAAGAGCCAGCAGAGGAGCCGGAGTCAGTGTTCAGGAGCCGCGGTTCTATTTGACTGGCCGCGGTGACTCTCAGCGCGAACATCTGAGTTATACGTGCTGAGTGATGAGGGCAAAGTAGCGATACCACTTGTGAATGGAGCAGAGCTTAGCAAGAGAATGATTGGTTGACAGCTATATTGAAAGGTGGGAGTCAGGCACTGGCGAAGAGTTACAATGGAAAATTTTCACTTTCTTTCAGGCAGTGTATTTTTAGCTCGGACCTTTTTCGCTTTATTCTGATAGGAGAAATTGGGCTATATAATCTGCTGCTTCTATTTTTAGAAACATTTTTTTCTGTAAAAATGAAAAGTAAAACTGTTAGGTAAGTCGAGAACGTTGTCTAAATTGGAATATCTGAAAGGACCAATCAATTCAGTCATATAGCAATATTCAGCTTGTTTTCTGGCATTCTGCAAAAGCTACCTGAGCCAATACCTATGACCATCAGTCTCAGAGAGGAGATGAATTACTGATGAAGTCTCTTAGGAGTGTGTGAGAGAGAGGGAAAGAGAGAGAAGGAGGGAGGGAGGGAGAGAGAGGAAAAGAGGAAGAGAGGAAGTAGAAACTTCAAAGAGAATTGTGTTCTTATAAAGCTCTTGTACCTCATGTCTTCATAGAAATGTTATTCTTATTCATCAGATAACTGTCAACTACCTTTAGGCTGTATTTCCTGGGATGCTCAGTGCTTCTCCTTTTCTAGCTACAATTATGAACCCTTTATAAATTTACTTTTAAAGTGCTTTGACTTCACAACCGAATTTCATTTCTGTGAGTTATTATTCACATTAAGATAAATTCCTTGTCTTCCTTTACACACTTTAGATTTTTAGCTATCTATTTAGGAATAAAGATTATGTAGTTGAAAAATCCATTAACTTGTAACTTGCCTGGTGCCCCAAAATTTTGCCTTAGTGTTTAATAAGGACATGTCCAATGGGGCCAGGTTGGCATGGTGGTCCTGATACGATAAGCCAAATTCAAGGTAAAGGTCTTTATGAAGGAATATACCTTGGGCACTTTTTTTCATTATTATAAGGTGCCTTCAATTTCTAATGGGACCTGGTAAAAGGTCCATATCTCCTTAAAAGGGTAAGTGCAGAGTCACTAACAATCAACTCAAATGAGTTCACCTGCCAATTAGTAGCAATCTCAGTGTATATTGGGGCAGATAAACATACTGACAGACCCACACTCAGGGTCTGTCTTTCTCCCCTTCTCTGCACGGCTAAGTCACTTGTGTGAGGGCTGGTAGGGGTTTGGAAAGCACGTTCATCTTTAGGATGCTGAGACATCCTTGAGGGTTGCAAACACCAGTAGTGTGAAAATTCCTATCAGAACACCAAAGAGAAGGAAAGACTGTGCGTCAATGACACGTGTGATGTAAGGTGTAGAATTGACACAGAATTGAAAACATCACATAGCATATAGAGGGGTAATGTTGTGCTCTCAAAGCCTTCATTATGCTTTCTGTAACGTAAAACGAAAAATAATTTTCTTGGAAAGTGAAATAAAAGTCTCCACGTACAAATTTGCTTGAGAATGTATGAATTTTCTATTATTTTTCATTATAATCCATGCACCCAACAGAAAATGTCAGTCATGGGGAATTGGAGCTCTCCGTGGGCCATAGAGATAATCTGATACAGGATCTATGGACTGAATAAATTTCGTGTGTGTGTATAAATATACAAACCAGCCTTAATAATTTCAAAGAATATTCTTAGTCATTTCAAAACCATCAGCAATGCCAGGGCCACCGTGTTGCATAATTCTAGGGAAAAATAGACTAAAAGTAAGTGGTATCCTTTGGAGCTGTGCAAGGCAGTAGTCAATTTGGCAAATAGGTCGTAGGCAAGATCTGCTGCCAGGCTGTTCAGATTATTTCTGCTTTAAAAAGATTGCTAATTGAACATATTAAAATAAGATTGCTGGAGAGGAGGCGTGAGTTCTTTGATGTGGAGAGATGTCAGAGGGGGTGGAACTAGTTTAGTTTTAAGTTTTCTAAAGCACTTGCTAATAAGAAAAGAATTTCTTGGGCGTTGAAAGCAGTTATCGATTAAAAATCTGCAGTATTTTTTTCTAATGTCAGATAAATGATAAGGCCACCAGGCTGCTTTCTAGTTACGAGAGAAAAGGACGACCTACATCTCCAAGTGAGACGAGAGGCACAGCAGTGTTTTTGATGGAGGAATGGATTTCCAATGCAATTCTACTACATGGAAATAAAAAAAGCTTTAAATATTATAGTTAACCATAGTCTCTTAAATTATCTTAGAATATTTAAGCGCTAGAGATTTGTATGTGTGATCAATTTGCTGCATATAAGGAATCACTTAGCAAGTAACCACTATATTGTTTAAGGAATTTTGGAAAATAATTAAAAAGGAAAATGTTGGTCGGTTCTCAGGTAACTAAATGTCAGCCTTGTTCACCTGCATTCTCATTGTACTGTATCCTTCTTATTTTTAATTTTGACCTGACTTTTGCAATGTTATTTGAGATTACAGATTTTCAACTTTTGAGTTAATTAATTTCTTGTCAAGTAAAAAAGGCTAAAAGACCTATCTATTCACCTCAGAACGTAATAACTTGTAGATTTTAGATTTTGCTATTTAAAACTTTCAGAAGACAGGGGCCGGCCCCATGGCTGAGTGGTTAAGTTCGCGTGCTTCCAACTTTTCACGTTGCTGATGTTTTTAAAAAATTACTCTAGTGAAAAAGAAACAAGCTTCCCTCAAACAAGCCTTGTTGCGTCATATGGTGGGAAAACATTTCTTCATCAGAGGCTTACACAGGGTGAAAAGATCTATAAAATAAGGGGATTTATACAATGTAAGGGCCACGAGCCAATGTTCTCAAGGAGAATGAGCTTTGAACTGGAACCAAGAAACCTGGGCTCTGGTCCCTACTCTCTCTGCCACTATTAGCAGCTTAACATTGGTCAACTCGCTAAAATTCATGTCTTTTTTTCCTCTCCGAAGCCCCAGCACATAGTTGTGCATCCTAGTTGTAAGTCCTTCTGGTTATATGTGGGACGCCACCATGGCATGGCTTGATGAGCAGTGTGTAGGTCCATACCCAGGATCTGAACCAGCAACCCCTGGGCCACTAAAGCAGAGCTTGCAAACTTAACCTCCATGCCACCAGGCCAGTCCCTAAATTCATGTCTTGAGAGAAGATTAAATTAACTAGGGAATTCCCAAATAGTTCATTTACTTGAAATTGTGTATATACCCCCCGTCCCCACCCCCCACACACACCCCTTGACTGGAAAACACAGGAGAGATTACTATTGCTTAACTCTCAGTTATTTTAAAGTCATCTCTGTCAACTTTGATCACCACTGGAGGATCAGTCATTCTCTTGTAATCCACATTCACTTTTAAAAAAATTTTAGAAATAAAAATAGCATGGATGATGATTGCTTGTGAACCAGAAACATACCATTCGAGCAAATAAAAAAATTCTCCAGTTAACCTCCTACCAATTTTTCTTTTTCAGAAATTATAGGAGGAAGAGATTTTAGAGACATCGAAAGTAAATTCGCTCTGAGGACCCCTAAAGACACAGCTGAGGACACTTGCCACCTCATTCCTGGAGTGACAGAATCTGTGGCTAACTGTCACTTCAACCAAAGCAGCAAAACCTTTGTGGTGATCCACGGCTGGACGGTAAGAGAGGCTCTTGAGGCAGGAGCACATTGGGACGGACCTGGCATTCCGACCCCTTGCCCTCGTTGTTGGGCCCCCAGTGATGGGTCTCCTCAATGGCTTTGCTTTAAACTTGAGTAAAGGCAAGTCTGGCTCAGGATGGGAATTTGGAATCTAAAGTCACAGGTTCATGAGTACTTCTCCCAGACAGTGCCGACCTTCATTTCACACCATGGTACCTGGCCGTGCCTTTGAACCAGCCGTCCCCGTGAGGGGGAAAACAAGGCTCTGCTCAACGACAGAGCAGAATGCAAGTGATCATTTTGGGGAACTGGCAGAAACCTGGCATGATCCTGATGCATCTAGCACATCGCCGGAGTTCCTTTTCTAAGGAAGACATCCTGTAGGAGTGAGGAGACGGCTGGAGTGCAGGGAGGAGGTGCTGGTTCTGGTTCTGGCTGTGCTACCCTCCAGTTCTGTGATCTGGAATCAAGCCACTTGTCTCTGGGCCTCAGTTTATTGATCTGTGAAACAGAGAGGGTAGAGTAGACACCCCTCCACTTCCAACAATCTCCGTTTGTGAACTTGAAGAAACTTCTAGAGACGAAAGAGGGCTAGGCAGGGAACTGTCATGCAAGATGGTTAGACAAGGTGAAAACTGTGGTTAAATTTACTTTTAAAGAATATGAATAAAGTAGTTCTCTCTAACTATGCTGGATAGTCTCTTTACATGGTGCAGTTCTTACTTAATTCCTTTAGTTGATTTTTAATATTTTCAATTCCTAATAAAATTTCATTGTTTATTAAAAAAGATTTATAGAAAATGGATGGTTAAAGAGATATTATCTTTCCATTATGTCAGAGCTTATGAATATGGTAATAGATACTAAATTCTAATGAAATGCATTAGCTAATGATCGATTTACTTCTAGCCCCGATTTATTTTCCTACGTAACTTAAGTGCCTTTGTTATTGACAAATAAAACAATTGCTATAACTTTTATGGAGATGAAGGTAACTACTAACAGAATTCACATGGATGTTTATTGTAATAAGATATGGGTATTTACTAAAGTTAACATAGTAAACTACATATCTTACGATAAAATCACATATTCAAATTCCATACGTAAATCTTTTCATGTTTTAAGAAGTTTAAATAGGAAAAAATAAACTTTGGTGGTTTTAGAGATAATTCGGTTGTATATGGAACTTGGCTTTTAATGCTTTTCACAAAGTTTAAGCTTAATAAACATTTATACGACAGGAGGAAATTGAGTATCTCAGGCATTGCAATGTTGTCCCTGAGAGAATTTATATTTTAGGAACTTTTGAAAAATGTGTTTTCTTCTCATACTAAGATGACACGACTGACCCAATGTCTGAAGATAGTCCAATTTCTATCATTGATCCTGCTGCCCACTAAGCCCACTTGTCGTCTTCACACCACGTGTCCTGGCATTTTGAGTGCCAAGGCTCAGAGGCTAGGCTGCTGGCTATCAGGCTGAGTTTCCTCGTACAGAGCTGGTTGGTCTAACTAATAGTAGTTATTATATTAACATATAACTAATATTGCATATCAGTTATAACTAATCCGATCCCACTGGATATCCAGTCACACTGGAAACTGAGCTCAGCTCATCTCAGTGCAGGTGGCAAGGAGGGCTTCCGTTCAGCTGCTTGTCTGAGAATCAGAGATTCATAAAATTGTCACAAATTTAAGGAACCTCAGAAGAAAAACCTAGTGAATAATATCTTTTCAGTATTGAAGAAGGTAGGTACTTGGACTTTCAACTCTTTTGTTTGGCATTGCTTATTTTCTGTTGAATTAAAAAAGAAAGGATTAGGTTAGTTGTTAAGTAGTTAATAAAAGCATCTGTCATTGTAGTAGTAAGTTGGGTTATTTGCCCTTTGACAGATTGCCTAACTTGGAAACATTGATAGTACAGAAGTATTTATAACAGGGGCTTGGGGCAAACGAGATTTTCCTGCTCATCTGAGGTAAGCTGCTCAGCGACTCACAGGCATAGGACTAATGGAAGTGAGGAGGTTCTGCAGATTTGTCATGAGAAGCCCAAAAGAATGTTTAGCGTATGTGCGCATAGGACACAACCCAGAAGGCAGCTTAGACTCAGCTGTTCTGGAGCTCTGCCACCTGCTTGGGTTTCACAGACCAGAGCTTTTAAGCACAGGGTTCTCATTGTGACATAAGAGGTCCTCACCCCTGGCTAAAAGGAGGAGTGGCTGACATGGCGTTCTGAAGAAATGACATCATCCTCTCTTGAATGGCAGCTGCAAAAGGTGGCCAGCCCCCAATCTCCAAGAGAGGAGAAGGGGGACAGGACAATTCCTCAGGGTTTTGTGCTAGGTGTGTGCTCCAGGAGGTTGCCTCAAAGACCCAGGCTGCACCCAGACTTGAAGCAGCCTCTCTGAGACATGCTCAAAGAAGGTTTAAATAAGTTCCTAATGGACTAGCATCACCTTTGTACCTTTTCATCTTTGTTTTCTCTTCATGCTGGCATTTTATCATTGCAAGTAGACTGGGAACCAGAATGGTCTCAAGAAGAAATTTGTGAGGTGGAAGGTGACTTCCAGATCATCTGAATCCGAGCCGTTTGTTTTGTAGGTGGCCTGTAAGGTTCAAACAGTGCCTGTGTTCATAGAAGTTGCCAGTGGAAGAGCTGGAACTGGAACCAGGATCTTCTGAGTCCCAGGCTTGCTTTTTCCTACACGAAGCTCAGCAATGTGGTGACAAATTGGCAGTTTATTACTGTCAAGTATGAAGCAAGTGCTCGTGTTTTGGTAGTTTTAGTCTAGAAAACAGAGTAAACAAAACAGAAGCATAAATGAAAGAACCCATTAGATGAGATCAAAGTTCCAAATGAAGTCCCTAAGTTTGGGAATTCAAGACTCCTATTTTTTCTATTGGAATTACTCTAAGAAAAACATAGGTTTTACAGGTCTTCCCTTAAAATATGCCTTAAATATGGATTCCAGAATCTTCTTTGTTGATACATAGTCTAGTTATCTTTACTGTGGCTGCTGGCATATTAGGGGTGGCTAGATTTGGGGATTTAAATCAGGTTGTTGCTGTGTACAAGCTCACGGCAGAATGGTGTAGGATTTCATAATCTGCAATTTCTAATGTGTTTCAATTGTTTGAAAGTGTGCATCTTTGCAAAGGTGTCCACTGTCTTCCCTCTGAACACATAAATTAAAATTCTACTTAAATAGAATTAATTTAAGGGCTCCCTAGTTCTTTTGACTTTGAATTTGGGGGCCTTTATTAACAAGAAGCAAAGAATTAGTTGGCAGTCTGCTTATTTCCAAACAGGACCAATCTAATAATTTGGAAATGTGACTGTTAAAGCTCATTAATTTCCACTCTGATAATTAAGAATTTGAGACAACTGTGAAAAAGTCTGGGCTAAAGCTGATTATTTTCTTATGTATTTAGAAAGAGCTTGTTAAACAAATTTATCTTCTGTTTGGATAGATTAGTATGTTTAAAACTGTTTTTTTTTTTTCATTAACACATCAACTGTTGTCTGTATATGGCTCTTTATATGGAAAAAAAGTGCATTATATCTCCCCAAATAATTCTATTGAGAAACATTTATTAGCCTAAATGAAAGTAATTAAACTAAATTTCTTTTAAAATAGTCTGTAATTCTGCTGCAAAATGTTAACTTATTCAGATTCATCTTTTTTTAATAGTATGAATTATTAAAGTTTTACCGAATTTATAAAATGTGCTTTTAACATTGAGAGCACGGTAAACCACAGTCTGCTGTTCCTGTCCCTTCTTTGGCAGACTCACATTGGCCTCGGAAGGGAAAGCACAAGCCTCTGAACACTCTTGTATGGTTTGATTTTTCTCTCTGAGCCAGTGGGTTTCCTTGTCGGTTGGTTTTTTTCCGTTTAATTTAGGTGCATTGGGCTGACGTTTCTATCACAAATTGTAGTGGGTATTGTAAGAAAGCTTGTATCGTCCTTCAGGTGACAGGAATGTATGAGAGTTGGGTGCCAAAACTTGTGGCTGCTCTGTACAAGAGGGAACCAGACTCCAATGTCATTGTGGTGGACTGGCTGTCACGGGCCCAGCAGCATTATCCAGTGTCTGCGGGGTACACCAAGCTGGTGGGAAAGGATGTGGCCCGGTTTATCAACTGGATGGCGGTAAGACTGGGGAAGAAGTGTTGTGTGTCCAAAACAGATCTCTCAGCTGGAGCTGGATAAATGACTGGTCTTTGTGCCGTTTCACTTAAATACAGATATTTTCTGGGGCAATTCAAATATTCAGAATGAACATGGCATTATTTTTAAGCCAAAAGCAGCATTATAAGAATGGTAAGACTATAAAGCTGAGGTGCAGTCCTGCCCTGCCCTCTTCTTTGATATTTCCATAGTGAACAGATTTGCTGAGACCGAGAACTAAGTGGACACATAGACGAAAGCTTGTTATTTTAGGGCAGAGGGAAGGTGGCATGTTGCCAACTAGTTAGCTGGCACGTGGAAATTTCATCCTGCTTTTGACTCTTTAGACTACTAATCTCTTTGATGAAAATATTAATAGTACTTATTCCTTAATGTGGATTAAGGACCCAGAGCTAGAAAGAAAACGGCAGAGCAAGTCTGCAGGATATGAGGTGGCTGAGGGTCGGGGGTCTGATTTTGCTGCTGGTTTTACCCAGTTTGGCTCTTTGAGGCCATCCTCTGAAAATCACCTTTGAAAAGTGTCTTGGGGTTAAAAGGAACCTGATACTCTAACAGGGCCTAATTATTTAAACCAGATGCTTGAAGGTAAAAAATAAGCGATGGTTTTTGGACTGGCCATTAAAAGATAAAAGTTCTTTTCTTGACTCTTTTGCTAACCAGGAGAGTGAATTTGGGCAAATCAGATCACCTCCCCGGCCTCAGGCTTCTCATTTGCCAAATGAGAGGACTGGACCATCTGCGTTTGTGGTCCCTTCCCCCTATAATATTTCTAATTTTAAGTCAACCTTAAAGAATAAAGTGATGCAGGGTATTTAGAGTAGGGAATAATGGGTTAAAGTTAAATATATATTTATATGTGTGTGTGTCTATATGTAGATACACACATATACATACATCTATATATATATATATACACACACACACACAGATACCTATGCATAAATACACATATTTTCAGATGTATGGAAATTCAGATGTACATACATTTCAATTTCAGATATATGGAAAAACTGTCTAATTTAAATATGTTGTTAAGGAAAAAATATCTCAACAGCGGAGTATATATTCCTCTTTTCTGTAGCACTTATAAATTAAGTAGAATTAATTTTCAGTATTGCCTATATTTTGAAAACAATATTTATATTCACTTTATTTATTTTAGCTTTGATCTTTTGCAAAGAACAGGAAGAACCTCTTTTTCTTTTTCTCTTCCAAAGGAGGAATTTAACTATCCTCTGGACAATGTCCATCTCTTGGGATACAGCCTTGGAGCCCATGCTGCTGGCATTGCGGGAAGTCTGACCACTAAGAAGGTCAACAGAATTACTGGTAAGAAAGCAGTGTCATTTGTCTTATCACAAAAGAGTGAGATGCCTGTCACTCTGAAAAGAGAATCAGAATGTTTGCCAAATACCCACATGAGTGTGGTGTTCTTCCGGGTATGCCTGGCCACTTGATTATCTCATGGGAGAGCTTTTTTCCTAGAGTAATAGACTATAGACCCTTGCTTTCATGGGCTTACCATCCACTGGCAGTAGAAGATAAGGAGTGGAGTTGAGCATGGAGAGTCCTGCAGAGTCTCTGAGAAGCTCAGTCGCCCCCCCCGCCCCAACATCCACTCCGTGTTCTGGTAGTGTGTTGCACGTGCGTGTGTCACCTCTCACATCAGTACTGGGAAAATGAAAAAGGACCGATATGAGAGGGCATTTGGAAAAAGGAGAACAGTCATCTGGCCAGTGGTAATAGACGGTTTGGCTTGTGCAGAGAGGAAGAAAGAACCCAACACTGTTTAAAGTCCTTCTCACCAGGTTCAGAAATAATTTACAAAAGGAAATCAAGTCATCCTGAGTGAAAATTGCCATTCAACAGCTAGTTTAAGATACTCAAATTCCATTTTAGAAAGAGCTGAGTCCACTTTTGTGGCTTTCAGTAATTTAAAGATCCAATCCCGATAGCATAGGGACTAGTAAGAATCTGTGTGGTTGCCAGCTACATTCATATGATGAGCAGTGGTGCTAAGGTGATACTGATGGAGACTGAAACTAATTGGCATTTAAAAATCTGTGAGGTTTGTTTTTTTCCCCATTAAGGTCTAGATCCAGCTGGCCCCAACTTTGAGTATGCAGAAGCTCCAAGTCGCCTTTCCCCTGATGATGCGGATTTTGTAGACGTCTTACACACATTCACCAGAGGATCACCTGGCCGAAGCATTGGGATCCAGAAACCAGTAGGGCATGTTGACATTTACCCTAATGGAGGCACTTTCCAACCAGGGTGTAACATTGGGGAGGCTATTCGTGTGATTGCAGCGAGAGGCCTTGGAGGTAACTATGACTTAGAAGATAATGAAACATGACTTCTGTTAACTCTCATTGCCTTAGTGTCCGACCCTTTCTTGTAAGAATATAGTTTTAATATACTCATTTAGCCAAGATATGTGTCTGAAGAAATCTGTCATATTCAGCCCGATCACCTTAGAGCTTTAGTACTCTGATGGGCAGACATACAGACATTTTATCTTTTATGTATTCTACTGTAGACTACACTGAGTACTGCACTTGTGGTAATAAAAGAAGATAAAGGTGAAATTTAGACAAGAAAACCCCACTGCCTTTGATAACAGCAGCATAGAATGTTATCTGGCCACGTGGTGTTATACTTTGAATACAGTTGTGAAACCAATAGAGTTATTTTGCATTTTACTCAAAATGAAGGGCATATTAATTAGTCCAAATTTCTTTTTTCAGTCTTTCCAAGAGATGTCCAAATCAGAAATGAATCACCATTCTCTAACAATAAATATTCCAAATTTTTAGAAGAAAATATAATTTAATATTAGCTTAATATTTGCTTTAATAACGGTATTAGTTTGTGTTAAATTTATGATTTGTTTTAAGGGACCTTTGCCTACTTTTTGGACCATGGACCTTCCTGTAGTCAAGATGCTCCGGCCTTTTGTGCGCACATTATAGAACTTACAGCATAATGTTAATATTTTCATTTGCTATAAAAGCTTATGGTAGTAGATACACTTTTATGGCATTGCTGACTATTTCTCTGATTTATTTAATGTAAAAATCATTAGTAGAGATACAGCTCTCAATTATATATAGTATCATTGATAAAATACTATGTTAGCAATATGTCCTTTATGATGTGGTTTCTAGAAGTATGTTTCCAGAAGCATATAGAAGTATTATATGCTTTCAATTTAAGAGAAGGATGTGATAAACTGGGGGAATCAACTTTTACCTTGGATGCCTCTTATTATAGCTTCATAAACATACTCACAAATATAAGATAGCAGAAAAGTCAAAAGTTCCCTATAAATTTGCAACTCTGAAGCTCTTGGAGGTAGGTGAGAAACTGCCACCGAGAATGCTTCCTTAAATAGGACCTAGAATCAAGGAGTCATAGGACCAAATCCTGAGGTCATTTTATTCTAACACCACACCTAAACTAGTTTAAACATGCAAGATGAAACACTCACTGTGAACTTTCACAGAGTTTAAATTTCCTTTGTGTCTCTTTCTCCCCAGATGTGGACCAACTAGTGAAGTGCTCCCACGAGCGCTCCATTCATCTCTTCATTGACTCTCTGTTGAATGAAGAAAATCCAAGTAAGGCTTACCGGTGTAATTCAAAGGAAGCCTTTGAGAAAGGGCTCTGCCTGAGCTGCAGAAAGAACCGTTGCAACAACTTGGGCTATGAGATCAATAAGGTCAGAGCCAAAAGAAGTAGCAAAATGTACCTGAAGACTCGTTCTCAGATGCCCTACAAAGGTAGGCTGGAGACTTGTTATAAGTAAGGAAAATCAATTTGATCTTATTTTCATCATGCTCGTTGCAACACATGTACTGATTCTGTCCATTGCAACAGGGATAGTGAAATGTTCTTACTTCACCATGAGTCCTCACTTGTGTTTCTGTTGATAGAAAGCAAGTTGCACTGAGCCATTTTTCTGAAGCTCTTAATTCCCATTGCTGTAAGGCCCAGTGCACAACCTGTGCTACCCTGTGCTACCCTGTGCAGCAGCCTTGCTTGCCACTCTCCCATGCAATTGTGACCATTAGCGTGGGCCAGCCCGTTAGTGCCATGCTCCATTTGAACCCATCCATCGGGGGTCAGCAAACTATGGTCCATGGGCCAAATCCAGCCGACTACCTGCTTTTGTAAATAAAGTTTTATTAGAATGCAGCCACACACATTCGTTTCTGCACTGACTGAGGCTGCTTTCATTCTACCACAGCAGAGTTGAGTAGTTGGGACAGAGATTGTATGGCCCACAAAACCTAAAATAGTTACCATGTGGCCCCTTGCCGGAAAAGTTTGCCAACTCCTAAAGTTTGCTTTAAGTGAAGGCAAGAACCACCTGTATTTTAAAGTACACCTATTCCTGGAAGGGGAGAATCTACCAAAACCTCTAAGATATTTCCACTTTGTCATGAATTTGTTCACAGTTGAATTTCAAACTAAGCAGCTTATTTAGAGTAAGACTTACAGGAATTGAGGGGGGCAAGAGAGGAGATAATCAGATGAATCTGGCATGAGCGACTAGTATCAGAAAGACTGGCTTATGTGTGAGTCCAGGTGGAAGTCCAAGGGAAGGGGTGACATTAAAGAACAGTTTCCTAATGTAAAATATCTCTGATAGAGACACCCGTTTGAAGGTGGTTTGTTAGAATTTGTAGAGGTGCATTTGGCGGCCCAGAGGTTTGGAGCACCAATAAGCCAAGGAAACCTTTTAAGCAAGGAGTACTCTGTTTGTGCTTTGTTTTCCCTGACTCTTCAGAACGAGGAAGTGTGTGTGAGGTACAGGGAAGAGTGTAATCTGATGAAGATTTGGACCGGTCTCACTTGCCCCCAGGCGTCCTGCTAATGCCACTCAGTGACCCATCAGGGCTCTCTGGGGGCACTGTGCCAGTCCCGACTTCTTCTCCTCTGGTCTCTGGTGATGCCCGCAAGGGCTCCATTTAACCCCACACTCTTTCTCTTCACCTTGTAGTAGCTGTGTCTTAAGCCTGCTGCCTTTCCTATCCCTTTAACCCTTCCCCATCCCATCTCCTCAGGGTTTCTGGTAGAGTTGGCGAGAGCAGGGGAAATGTAGAAGTTCAAGTACCTGCTTCTGAGGCTCTACCTAATACAGAATAATTTAGGAGCTAGCAGTCTTTACAGCCTCACTGTCGATTCAGTGAAACAAGTTTTATTGTGAGCCTGATATACACCTTCTCTGTGCTAGATGGTGGGGGAATAAGGAGGATGAAATGATTCTCTGACCTGAAGGAGCTGACACACAAGATAGAGAGTCAGGCATCCCACAAAACATGAAGAAACATGGTCACATACAGTGACAGTAAAAAATACCAGATATCCTTGGTACAGATGGTAAGGAAGGGTGGAGTCCATGGAGAAAGTATCAAGAGTATGTTGGCGTCTTGGTTTACCTCCATAGTACCCCATCAAAGGTGACTACTTTCTAGGACTGCTTGGCAGTTCAGAAACACATGGACTCTTCCTATCCACTATGACCACACTTTTCTGAAAGGGAGTAGAATTCAAGGTCTGAATTTTCTGGTAGGAATCACTGTACAGACATGAAGAAATCTTTCCAAGCCACACTGATAGTGATGTGTGAGCACTTCCTACTGGATCACTAATGAGATACGGTCTATGGTTCTGAATTGCCTGCTTATTTGGGGGGCTGTGGTGTTTCCATAAAGACTGATCAGCTCTTGTTCCAATTTTCTCCCCCTATAGTCTTCCATTACCAAGTAAAGATACATTTTTCTGGGACTGAAAGTGATGTACACACCAACCAGGCCTTCGAGATCTCTCTATACGGCACTGTGGCCGAGAGTGAGAACATCCCTTTCACACTGTGAGTAGCCACACAACATCACTCCAGCAAGTGGGTTTGTCATGGCAGTGCTGCCAGCCTTAACCACTGGTGTGAGGAACACAGAAGAGTGGGACACCCAGAAAAAGAAATAAATATTCAACAGAGATTATTTTTTTTTCTTTTTATCTCTTTTTTTTTGAGGAAGATTAGCCCTGAGCTAACATCTGCTGCCAATCCTCCTCTTTTTTTTTTGCTGAGGAAGACTGGCCCTGAGCTAACATCCATGCCCATCTTCCTCTGCTTTATATGTGGGATGCCTGCCACAGCATGGCTTGACAAGCAATGCATAGGTCTGCACCCAGGATCCGAACCGGCGAACCCTGGGCCGGCAGAGCAGAACATGTGAATTTAACTGCTGCACCACCAGACCAGCCCCAACAGAGATTTTTTTTATGTCTAAAAAATAAGGACTTTTTGTTTTATTTATTTATTTTTATTGAGGTCATAATAGTTTACAACATTGCGAAGTTTGAGTTGTACATTATTATTTGTCAGTCGCCATATAAGTGTGCCCTTTCACCCTTTGTGCCCACCCCAACCCCCTTCCCCTGGTAACCACTGAACTGTTCTCTTTGTCCCTGTGTTTGTTTATCTTCCATGTATGAGTGAAATCATATGGTTTCAACAGAGATTTTTAGAAAACCTATATGGCAAAAGATGTTCATTACAGTGAACATCTTTATATACATAATACCATAATTTGTACATATAATGTATATATAATATATGTGTATATAATGTACGTATAACAGCATAAATTAGAAACCAAGTGTCCAACATTGAGGCAATGGTTGAGTGAATGGTGGTTTAACAAATCAATAAAATCAATCTAGCCTCTAAAAAGTATATTTATAGAAAACTAGGTAAAACACGGCCAAAAGCAGAAAATAAAATATGAAGTGAACAAAGAAAGGATAGAGAATTGTCTGTTCACTATGATTGTAACAAAGTAAACATATGTTCACATATCAATGCAAATTAAAAGAGAATATATGAAAATGAAAATGATGTCTCTGAATGGTCAGCTTATGGATTTTTTTTCTCTTAAGAATTATCTTAAATAGTTTGCATTGTTAGGATAAAAATTGGAATAGATTAAAGGGGTGTAGATGTCTTTTAAAATACACTAAATGCATTGACATTCATCGTGAGTATTTTGTTAGACATATTTTGCATTTTTAAAATATCTCCCAAACAATAAAGCTATTTACATCTTGGAAGGAAGAAAAAGGGAAAAAACCTGGTTTCCAGAACTAATCAAATATGTTTATTTTTTATTCAGCCCTGAAGTTTCCATAAATAAGACATACTCCTTCCTGATTTACACGGAGGTGGATATTGGAGAACTGCTAATGTTGAAACTCAAATGGAAGAGCGATTCATACTTCAGCTGGTCAAACTGGTGGAACAACCCTGGCTTTACTATTCAGAAGATCAGAGTAAAAGCAGGAGAGACTCAGAAAAAGTAATTAAATTTATTTTTCTCCATTCACTTTAAACTCACTCTAATGTCACTGCCTAGAGATAGTATTTCCGGAGTTTTCAACATTCAAGTAAGACTTTAGTAAGCTTTGTCTTGAAAGTATATCACCTAGATAATTACACCTATAATTTTAGGGGGAGTGGTCTTTTATTATCATACTAGGGAAGTAATAGTATTGGTGCATTTCATGGAAAGAAAACATAAGCCCTGACCTGGTCCCAGTTATTGAGTAAGAGCAGAGATGAGACGGCAAGGATCTCAGCCTGTCATTTAGCACCGTTTCTTTCAAGCACAAAACAGTTATGGAAAGAATTGTGGAGGTGTTACTTTAACACACAAAGATTAAAACCAACCTCTTCAAGAAGGATGAGATTCCAAGATAATCTCACCCTATCTCCCCACTCCACCCCCATATATCTATAAAATGAACTGCATAGAGAGCCCCATAGGATTTAAAACTTTTATACTAATCTCCTGGGGTTTTGCAAACTATAGTGTGCCGTTATTGTTAATGAAAATTGGCTCTTTAAATTAGAATTATTAAATTATTTCTCTTTGGTCATTTTCTTTTATAACCAAAAAGGAAAAAAAAAGATAGGTTGTGGATGGAGAGGCTATGCAAAGCATCTGTTTCTCTAGCAGGGCTGCTGGAAGGCTGATTTGCAAATTCCCTGCTACAGATACTGAGAGGTAGTGAGGTCAGTCTTGTATCAGCTCTCTTGGAGAAAGCCTTGTAATGTCAAGGCTGTCTGTATGCCTGTCTAGATTGACTAATTATTGCTGAACACTGGGTTTGGCCCTCAGATAAGCCTCTGATTCAGATGTGTGGCTAACCAGAATGGCCTGAAGGTAAACAGTTAATTATTGGAAATATGAAAACAATCAGAGCAATCGTGTAGGATTTAAACAACCCTGGCGGAACCAGACCTTTCTCAACAGCCGTTTTAATTGCTCTGTGTGGCTGTCTCACCACCACTTTCTTCCACAGGGTGATCTTCTGCTCCAGGGAGAAGGTGTCTCATCTGCAGAAAGGAAAGGCCCCGGTGGTATTTGTGAAGTGCCATGACAAGTCTCTGAATAAGAAGTCCGGCTGGTGAGCGCCATGGCGAGGCTCTCAGGCATCCTGAGCACGCACGCAGAGGGGTCCTCTTCATGCAGTGCTCTTCACCCACAGCTAAAGGCCTGCACTGATTCTTGTCATCAGAACCTCACCTGGTCTCTCTTAGCCCTTCCGTATACACGTCAGGCTGGTCCCTTTGCTTTTGGCAGCATTTCCTCTTTTTACTTTTGCTTTCTGTTCTTTCTGCCAGCTCTGACCTTCATCCCACGTGCACTTTTTAGATTTTGTTTTTCTTCTGCAACTACCACAAAATCCTCACTTCTGCTTTTTTCCTGTGCTGAATCACTGCTACCTTGACAGATCCTGTGCGCAGAGTGTGCAGCACAAGTTAATAGTCATCATTGTGCCTGTGCGTGCAGCCCCTCCCGGGATGTGTCCAGGGGAGCAAAACGTCAGCTGCAGCTACACAGTCCTTCTTGATTCTCAAGTGCCGGCAGACTCCAGGACAGAGAGCCGAAGGGGCAGCCACCAGCATCCATCTCAAAACAGCTCCCTGGCTCTTTCCAGCTTGACCTTTAAGGCTAATCCACATGGCAGCTGTCAGCTGAATCTTTCCAGAGTGTCAGGACTAAGTGCAGACTAAGCATGTGACCTTCCCCGCCCCCTCCTGAATTCCCACAGTATGCCACTTTCATTCCTCCACTTATTGCCCTGCCAGATGCGAAGTGCTAATGGGTTACAAGTATAAAGGGGAAAAGCTTAGACCATGTCATATAAGCCAGTGTCACAAGAAACAATGGGAAAGGCTGGTCACAATATCATCTGGAAATAGAAAAAGCAATTGACTTGATTTGTCTTTCCCCAGTTACATTTATAGACAAAAGCACAGAATAAGAATTGCCTAATCAGGAAAAGTATATTAAAGACCTTATATCTATTATTTTATCTTATATCTATTATTTTTAATTTCTGTTTTATAATGTAATTTATCCATGGAAAAATAGGTGAAAAGAAAATAAAATCATTGTGGCTCTATCCCCCAGGAACAGCCCCCAGTTAACATTTTAATTTTTATCCTTTCAGACTTTCTGTATGCATATATAATAGTTATATTTTTTACAAAATTGCAATTATGCCATATATACTTTGAGTGACAAGATGAAGCCATCTGGATTAATAACATTAATGTAAGAACACTCAAGATAAACTTAAAAGGGAAAATAGTTACTGGTATTGAGCCAGACAGAATAACTGAATTCTTACCTAAGTGGAAGCTGTTCTACTAAGAGGTTCATTGCTTCATTTTTTTCTCGTCACAAACCTAAGGCAATTTCACATTTGCTTTACCTCTTAGGAAGGAACTCCTGGAAAGTTTTATATGTGCATTTACATCACAAACATACACAAACACACATGTACACATACATTATCCAAAAATCACCCATAACTTTAAATCAATACGTGAATGGAAAAGCAAAACCTGAAACATTAGGAAATAACTGTAGCTGTTTACAAAGTGTTTCTGGTCATATTATTTACATAAGTTGCAAAACTTTATCTGAGAAAAGCCAATGATACATTAGTCGTCTGGCCATAAGATCACTGAGACAACAGATATTTAGGCAGCTTTTTTAATGCATCTGAACTTTATCTAGGAGATAATTATGAATCAAACCAGCAACTACTGCAGTTTCTTCTCTGTGACTAAATTCATCACTCAGATAAAAAGCTCTCTTTCTCTTATCTTCTGATATAACTGTTTAGAAGTCTCATACCACAAGAAAAGAAAAAGAAACAGGCATTTCATTAGATACATTTCAGAAGTAAGAACTCATCCTAAATTTTGAAATCATTTGGGTCAATCCTCTGAAAAGAATACCCCTTATTGCGACATAGCTAAATAGAGATGGGAGTGTCTTTCATTCCTACAAACTTGACATGTACTCTGATTCATTATCCATATCTCCCTTGGGTTTATTCTCACAACCTTTGTTCTGAACTTACAGTTGAATACTTTCTCATCATGAAGGTGGTGGGGGAGGGGAGAGGGTTGTAAAATGCTGAGTAGATAATAAATCTCTCTCTTCCTCTGCTTTTTCTCAGAAACTGCAAATCTTCAGAAGGAAGAACATCACATGAATTCTGTAAAGAAGGAAGTAACTTTTATAAAAGGTGCCCAGTGCTTTAGGTAGTTAAAAGTGGAGTTTCCTGAGTATTAATTCCAGCTATATCCTTATTAGTTATTTTAGAAGACAGTCTCAAATACTAAAAAGTGGCTAATTCAGTTTAAGGAACATAGTAGTCAAATAGCACATGTTCCAATATTAAAAGACAGTAGATATGAAAAGCACTGCATTTTGCTCTTTGAGAAAGAAATAAGAATTGTTTGGGCCCATGGTAAAATAATAAAACCTTTTAGTGTAGTGAGTTTAGCCATCGCCTAAAATTTAATAGAACCTCCTATTTTATTTGAAATTCTTCGTTTTCTGTACTGATACTTTCTCAAAGTTTTCTCCAAGTCTGAATATAGAAAATGATTTTTACGGCATGAGTCGAACCCATTTACTTACCAGTCAAAACACCTGACTACTTTGGAAACTTCTCCTCTTGCCGTTGGGAGGTAGCCCAGGTGGTTAGCTAGGGCCTAGTGCCGTGGAGGGAGGGATGGAGAAAGGCGCTCATAAAGCACTGAATCCTTAAACGCTCCCTGCGGTTGGTTACATCGTAACTAAGTTACAAACTAAAGGAGAAATAAAATTTAAATAATTGAGTCTTACTGGGCTTTACAGCTTATTGCTTCATCTCTCCCCTCCTTTTCCTGCTTTTCTCGATTGTATTTTAACAATGTTCTCTGGGTAGGTGTTTAAAATCAGCCTGTTATCCTCAGCTTACAGATAATTTTAACTATGGAGAAAGAAAATACCATAATTTTATTATCAGACTTTCAAAATTATATTTATCAATTTGAAGTCATTTAATATCTGATAATTACTATTTAATTTCAGGCCTGTCTTAGTCATTTGTTAGTCATACTTCGAGAATATCTCCTTCTTCCCTGGTTTTGATAAGAAAACGTGTTCAAGGTCAAATTTTGCATCAGGCAAACTCCTACAAATTTTAGACAAGGACCATTTTTATTAAGTAAAGAGATGGGAAAGTTGCTAGGCTGTATTCATAAACAGTGCTTAAAACCGTTGTGGGCAATTAAAAGACGCTTCAATTGTCATAGCGACATGAAATGCCATGAGAGTTGTTGCTTTTAACAACTAGTGAAGAGTGAGTCAACAATTATTTATAAACTAAGTCTCATATTTTCAGAATGTTTTTCTAGATATTAGTATAGAATGAGAAAGAAGTCAAATATCTCAGAGGCTATTGCTGGGAGTCACAAATGGGAATATGTGTGGGCATCTGAACACGTCCTCACATCTGAAGCCCAACGTGTATGTTCAGTGTTCAGCATGGCTTGGAAGGTAAATGATCAAGAGATGTACTGGAACATGTTGGAGGAGAAATTGTTCCAGAGCTGCCAGAACTTCAGCCCTTCATCTGAGAAATATTGTTGTGCCTGCACAAAGTAGGACAAATGTGATTGATGCCAGCTGGCTTGGAATGAATTTTCTCTAAAAATAAAATATTGTGTGATTTGTTGTTGGCATCCCCATTATTGCTAATTTCTTAATTTTCTGGATTTGAATTTTGAGCAATGGTGCATGAACCTAAGAAAATATGAATCAAATTGGGGTATGGCCCTGGGAACTCTGGCTTCTACAGACTTCAATATATGTATCAGCAATGCTTTGGCTTTAAATGTTATTTATTAGCTGTAAATATATATATGTGTACGTGTAAAAGGAGATTTTATGTATTGGAAAGGTTGTGGCTTTCTGCATTTATAGACATGTGGTGCTAACTTTGTACATGTCTTTGTTAGTGACAGTGTCACTTAGCCAACTTACCCTTAGGAAATAATGTAATAAAATGGGCTTTTTTAAAACAAAACTTACTTAACTATGTTAAGAAATGGAATCTGCTTTTAATGAAATGGACGAAATTTTATTACAACACTAAGTCATTATTTTGTATCATTTTAGTTCTCTAAAAAAGAAATCTATTCTTAGGGCAGATTCATTCAGAAAATTTTTATGGAGTAACCGCTCTTCTTAGTGAAAAAATATAGCTTCTAAAAGCTACAGTGAACATTATATTTTATGTTTTATATTTACATTTGTACAAAGCCTTAGAGAACCTTTGCACTAACTATAGAGGAAAATGATACAGAATTTTTCCTAAACAAAATACACCTGACTTTTCTTGCCTGCGGGATACTTTTTCATATGTAAAATGTTAGATTAATAAAAAAATGTCTTTGACCACTTTCTGGAATACATTGTCTCTATTTCTGAGGTCTAATTATTAGCTACAAAGTGAGTGGCATTTTTGCAATAAAATGAACTATTTGAGATGAGAGGGTGCCTTTTTTAGAACTTTGCTTTGGATTGTCTTGATAATGGAGAAGAACAACACACAGCCCATCTATGCAGTTAAGTAGGGGTTGCTCCATAGTACAGTCAGGAAGAATTGAGTTCAGAATACAATTGTTTCAGTGGCCACTGACCCAAACCTTCATTGTCAGGCATAGGGTCTTCTGGAGCTGGGGTCTCCCTGACAGGAAGAGGCTCCCCTGTTTACACTTTGCTCACTGCCTATCAATGCTTCTTGACGTAAACAAAAGACAGACATAACAGGAATTGGCAAGGATGTGGAGAAATGTGAACCTGCATACATTGCTGATGAGAATGTACAGTGGTGTATCCACTCTGGAAAAGAGTTTAGCAGTTTTTTGAAAAATTAATTATAGAGTTTAACCCATATGACCCAGTAATTCCACTATTAGGTATATACCCAAGAGAAATGAAAGCATATGTTCACAAAGATTTGACACAAATGTTCATCACAGCTCCAAAGTGGGGAAGCAATTCAAATCCCCATCAACTGGTGAAGAGAGAAACAAAATGTGGTCTGTCCACACCAAGGAGTAGCCATCAGAAATTAAAAGAACAGCCTGCTGATACATGCCACCACGCGGAGGCACCTCAAACGCCTCTTGCTACGTCAAAGGACTGGATGCAAAACATCACACATTGTTTGATTCCACTTATATGGAGTTTCCAGAAAAGGCAAATCTATAGAAACAAAAGGTAGATTTAGTGGTTGCCTGGGGATGGGAGTTGGAAGAATTATTGACTACAAATGGATATAAGGAATCTTTTGGAGATGACGGAATTTAGATTGTGGTGATGATTGTAATTTACTAAACTCTGTAATTTACTAAAAATCATTGAATTGTAACTTAAATAGGTGAACTTTATGGCATGTAAACTTTGCTTCAATAAAGGTCTTAAAAATGTATAATACATAGACCTATGGGGATGGACACAACCACACGGTGCATGTGTGACCTTGGAAAACTATATTTGGGGACACTCCCTCTTGCCCCTACAGGAGGAGCCTCTGCAGTGCTTATCCCTCATCCTCTAATACCAGCCTTGTGTATCCCGTGGGTCCAGTACATGCTAGTTTGTTATAAGTGAATGCTGTCATAACCTTGTTTTATTAGAAATGTCTTATTTTAGCCCTGATTCAGTTAGACTGCAGGCCCATTTGTGATACATTTCTCTTACTGTAGAAATGCTATTATACAGATAATTGTACTCTGAAATGAATCTTACCAGGAATTTTCTATAATTAGAATACCATCAAACAACCATTTTTACAAGTATCTGTATTATTAGAAATCACTTAATATAACACCTTAATTTTTTAGTTGATATAAAGTCAAAGAGGTTAAGTGACTTGCCTGATGTTGTATTGCTAGTTATTAACACATGTGAAAGTAGAACTGATTCTGACTAATGAATAACTCAGTATATCCTCCTTCATTTACATCATCCTGTCTCCCAGATACATTATAAACTGTGTGCTTAATTATGAGTTTGCTTTATATACAAACATAGCACAATAAATTTACTATTAGCAGATACATGCCTGGGCCTTCTAATAAGATGAAATTTAGAATTACTCCCATCACACTCGCTTGTGACTAATGACACAGTACGTGTCTGGTAGTGAGGCCTCTCACTAGGTATACTCTGTACCATGGATACCAACTAGTTCATCACACCTCAGATACTTACTTTTTTGTCACAGCGTTCTAGACAGAGGAACCACATGTCTTCAGACCAAACATGTATACAGGACCATTGGAATAGTGTAGTAACCAGCCATCAAGTTGGCCCCAAATATCATTACCTCCTGCCACTCACATCCGTGGGTAGTCGCCTCCCACATTGATCTGTGTGACCAGGTAGAAGTAATAGTACATATCTTCCAAAATTAGGTTATAAAAGAACTGCAGCTTCCATTTTGGTTGTTTTTTTGAGCCGTCTCTCCCTTGGGTCACTCACTCTGAGGGAAGACATGTTGTCAGCAACCCTATGGAGAGGCCCATACAGTGAAGGACTGACATCTCCCATCAGTAGCCAAAAGGTTAAGCTTGGAAGTGGATCCACCAGACCCAGTCAGGCTACAGAGACAGCAGCCCCAGCCAACAGCTTGAACGCACCCTCATGAGAGATGCAGCAAAACACTCCCAGATCCTTGACCCACAGAAACTGTGAAACGATAAATATTTATTGTGTTAAGCTGCTAAATTTGGGGGTAATTTGTTATGCAGCAATAGATAACTAATACACATAGTTTACCTGATAGATGAGTCTCTAATAATTTTGTTTGTTTGTTTGCTTTTTAATAAATTAAACATTTAGAAAACGATGTTTCAAAAGAACCCGGGGAGGTTACATTTGGAGGGAAGCCTCTTTTTTCCCCTCTAGACATTAGTAAGGCAAAAAATAATAGACAATCAGCTCTTTTGTTTCTACTTTTATTGTGTTTAATTTTTGTTTTCACAAAGTAATACATTTTTTCCTCATGATGCGGGGTCAGTGAGCCGAGGAGTCGAAAGAAAGATTTCTTAGACTCTTAAGATCTGGCAGTAGTGCTCTTTTATTTAGAGAATAGTATAGAATAGCATGAGGACAGGACCTATGAGCAGGCAGAGCTGCTGCCAGCATGTTGCTGCTGCTGCTGCTGGCACGGGGAGCTGCTGCTGCCAGCATGGGGACAGGACCCGTGGGCAGTCAGAGTGCTGCGTGGGGACAGGACCCGTGGGCAGGAGGAGCCGCTGCTGCTGCCGCTTCTGCTGCAAACCTGGGTGGAGAGTCAGGCTAAATTTGAGGCATAGGTATGTGAGTTATCTCTTTACAAGACAAAAAAAAGTTAAAATGGTACCAGTGCAGGTAGGGTCCAGCCATTGGGCGGTCCCACAACTTTTAGATAAGAATCAAACCGGATTGAGTAAATGGCAGAAGTCACCGCTTAAATATTATCTTCAGCTAAAGACAAAGGAGGATTTTGTTGGGGGGGGGGGTCAGTTACATGAGGTTGCCAGACAGTAAACAACTTAAGTTCTTGCCTTCCCCATTAAGAGTTTCCACAGATAAGTCCATCCCCCCTTCCTCCTGGCGCAGAGAGGGAGGCATGGAGATTTCCTTCACAAATGCAACTGTCTCTCATCAAAGGGCGAGCAAATTCCACTCCTCGGAGCCTGCTTCTCATCTGCAGTTTTAAAATTAACTAGCCTAAAATCCTCATCACTCATAATAGGATTATTTATAGTCATACTTATATCCAGTGATATTTGGGACTAAGAATAACCAACTAACTTACAAACTAAATGTTTTCCTTCCTTCCCACAGCATTGCCATCTAGAAAACTGGTTTCACACACAAAACCTCATGAAATTCCTGTGATTGAGAAATTCTTTGTGTTTTAAGTCAGCTATCTTCCCCCGGCCATATCAGTCTTTATCCAGTAGCATGACTGCAAGTCAGTGTGTGGTCTTCCTCCTATTATTACAGGCTTATAGTCAATTGTGTCACTACACCCTTCAATTTAGGGATATGCCAAGTCCTTGTCGAGATTGCTGCAAGTAAATCAAGGTGAAGAGACAAAAAAGTCAGTCAGCATTTGCTTCACAAATACTGACCACACTTATTGAATATCTCCTCGTGTTCCAGGTGCAATACTACCTGTGGCAAATATTCTGTCTCCCTTAGAGCCTGGTTGCCCCAGAAATATGGGACAATCAAGAAGAAAGCCAAGCTGGGCCTCAGGCTTTCAGCTATCCAGAAACCTGGAAGATTTGAGATGTAAAGGGAAAGAGTGACAAGAGATTAACACAAAACTGGTGCACTGGTAGCGTGCTTTCCTCATGTCCATGCGCTTGCTTGCATATGGCTCTCCACAGCTCTGACCACTTTGCCACTAAACAAATCACAGAATGTGCCCTGTTGCCAAGCATGGGAAAGACTGCAGACCCCTGTACCAATTTATAGACCAGGGATTTCCCTCCTGGGACTCAGAATAGCTTACTATTGGTTTGATTTCTGAGCCAACACTTTCTTCATTTAAAGTGTTATGGGTCGTATAGTTGTTTTCCTAGTTACCTTAAAGTGAAATAAATACAGTTGTATAAAATCTGTAATGACCTCTTTAGATATTTAGAGACAGTTAGTTAGTTACTCTGTTTTAGACACAGCCTCTCTTTTGTTCATTAGGGAAAGGCTTTTGGAAAACAGAATGATTATAACTGAATGACGCCATCCAATAAGGTACACTTATCAGCTACCTCTGGGATAAGCCAAGCCTGCAAACCTTATTAGCATTCCAATCACGCCCACTGAATTTCAGAAATGCAATTATCTGTACCTGATTGTTCTCATTTCCACTCTTGAAATCTCTCTTGGCTGCTTTGGAACCCTAATTCATTCTGGGGTAGGATACTGGAATTTGGTCAAGCATTGTAACACACCCCAAATCAAGGTCTTCTAATTGATTTTCTCAATCTTTACATCAGAGAATGTGTTGTAATAAGCCTTTAAATAGAAAATTTCCCTCCACAGATGCACTTAGGGATAAAAGTTATCTTCAGAAAGAGTCGTCTTTGGAACGGTTTTACTCACAGGAAGACCTGTGCTTGAAATGACTCAACCCAGCTATGTTTCCTGAAGCAAGGGATTCAGCAGAGGCCGGTGTTTTTGCTCAAATTCAGGCCTCTAGATTCCAGATTCCATGTGCTACCCCTCAGCGCTTGTGTGGGAGTCTGAGCACTGGTAGTGTGTGAGCAGCAGGGCGGGCTCTAGGCTTTTGTTTGCTGTGTGTGCAGCCAGCTCAGGGGTCCTGGAAGTGGCACCCAGGTGTATCAAAGTCATCTTTCTAAATTTAGAGCAAATCCAAGGGGTTAAGGTGAAAAGCAGCAGCCAAGGTTTGAAGATAAACTAGAACAACATCCGGGATTTAGGAAAACTAAAAAAGATCGAAGCCAGGCACACATATTCTAAGCAGTTTTCTGTACACTATGCTGCTTCTCCTTTGTAAATCTGGAGGAAGGAAAAAAAAATACGTGAGATTTTATTCCCCCTTTTTTCCATTTCAGTTAGGGACAATCATTTATGGTCCAAACACCTGACTATCCACATGCTCAAACTCTTAATGACATGCAGTCTGTTTATTCCTTCTTATTATTCCTTCTTCAGCCCTTTTTCACATTAGGTGGGATCGAATGCCAGGACCTCTAGACTGAAAGTGGCAAACAGAGTCAGCCAATTCCTAAGTTTCTTTCCATGAGAAACAAAGTTGCTCAAAAACTCTAAATAATAGACAAACATAGTTTCTGAAGAAAATATCATGTCTGTTTATGAACATGTCTGTTTATAAACCGTATGTCTGCTGATCAGCTCCCACGTTACCAGTGCGTCAATAGGCAGTTTCATTGCTTTTTCTTCTCTGGTCCTGGCTGGCGTACCACTTCACCACTTTTGTGACTGATCAGAGGATTGTGATCTCAATTAGGTGTCAGGTGCTGAATCTGGTGAATCCGATATAAGTACATGGTCAGAAAACCATAAAAAAAAGGAAAGAAAGAATTGGAAGAAATTTAGTTAATTAGTTTGTTTGTAGAGGTCAATTCTATTCTCAATTGAGAACCTCCTTGTAATTTGGCCTTTGAAATTCAGAATATTGGAGTTTTTATAAGACTACAGTCACTTACTTAGTCTTAGATACAAAACATGGTCTAAATAACTCATGTGTAACAAGCATAATGCAGAAGTGAAAAGAATGTGGGCTTTGGTAAAAGACACACCCGAATTTAAACTGAGTCTCTGTCATTCACTACTTGTATAACCTTCAACAATTCACTTAACCTCTCTGTTTCAGTTTCCTCATCCGAGAACTCAGGTTTCAGAGAAAGTGGTCCCAAATGACCCTTATTAGTCACGGGCAACATCTTACTCAAGGGAACTGAAATTTGTTTACCGGAGATTCATTAACAAGTTTCAAAGCATGGACTTTGCTAGAAAAATAACCACTTCTCTTACAAAAAAAATCGACTTCCACTTCCATACAAGATGAAGTAATGGGGACTGAAACAACAAAACACCAGACAAATATATGAAACCACGGTTTTCAAGTCAATGGACATTAGATAACAAAGGACAGTGATCCCCGAGAGAAGGGAAACAGGATGTGAGGCCCACACTTACACCAGGTTGATATCTGAGGGGAGTTTCAGGCTGCAAGGCAGGAGAGGGGCATGGCTGGAGTGCAGCAGTCTGTGTGGGGAAAACAAAGCTGGGCGTCTAGGAGGCCAAAGCAGGGAGCGCTCGCCCTGCAGCATCCTGCATGGGACGGGGCACAGCAGACAGGCTCTGCAGTCCTGCTGAGGGCCCTGCCAAGCCTTCAGCCAAGTGCTGATCCCTGCGTGTGTGAGACAGACTGAGAGACTGAACCACCAAAAGTTCAGGAAAGAACTCTCTGAAAGGCATACAAAGGATAGTGCCTACAGCTCACACAGGAATTAGACAGTGCCTGTCTCCACCTCACAGCCTGGAGAGCCTCATAATTAATGGGCTGTCGAGTAGGACACACAGGAGGATTGTTCCTCAGTAGAGCTGACAATATCAGCTCTAAAATAAACTCTTCACTGGTCCTGCCAGCATGGCTTAAAGGCAAGACCCAAAGGCTCAAACTATTTCCAAGAAACTGCATCCCAGAACAAAGCTACAGAATATTTATAAGAACAAGAGTTTGAAGCACCCAGCAAGGTAAAATTCACAAGGCATCCAATCAAAAATTATCAAGAATACAAAAAAGCAGAAAAATGTGACCCATAGCTACAAACAAAAAAAAATCCATCAAAATCAACTCAGAAATGTCACAAATGACAGGACATTAAAACAGTTATAATGGCCACATTCCTATGTTCTAAGAGTTAGTGATAACACTGAGGCTGTTAAGCAGAAACATGGAAGTTATTTTTTTAAATAGCCAAACATCTAGGGATGAAAACTATAATGTTTGAGATGAAAAATAAACTGGATGGAATTAACGGCAGACTAGGTATCACATAAGAAAAGATTAATGAGATTGAAGACTTCTATACAAAATGAAAAAGAGAGTAAAAAATAAAAATTAGACAAAGAATCACTGAGTTGTGGGACAACTTGAAGTGTTGACCTCTTTTATGTGTAATTGGAGACCTCCAATGAGACGAGGGGGCTTTGAGGAACAGAAAAAAATGTGTAATGAAAAAATAGTGGAAACAGTTTCAAATCTGATGGAACTATAAATCCATAGATCCAAGAAACTCAGCAAAACCCAGGAACAAGAAAACTACACCAAGGCATGTTGTAATCAAGTTGCTCAAAACAAGTGAGAAAGGAAAATTTTAAAGCAGCTGGAGAATGAAGATGTATGCACACAGAGAAAAAAAGATAAAGATGGCAGAATATTTCTTGTTGAAAGAAATGCTTGAGAATATAAGGGGACAACATCTTTAAAGTACTCAAAGAACAAATTGTCACCTAGACTTCTATACACAGTGAAAATATCTTTCACAAACAAAGGTGATAAAAAGACTTTTCAGACATACAGAAGCTGAAAAAATTCATCACACCAGCAGATGCACACTACAAGAAATGTTAAAGGCCAGGCTGGGGGGGCATAGTGGTTAAGTTTGACATGCTCCACTTCGGCAGCCTGGGTTCAGTTCCTGGGTGTAGGCCTACACCATTCATCTGTCAGTGGCCGTGCTGTGGCAGCTGCTCACATACAAAAAGAGGAAGATTGGCAACAGATGTTAGCTCAGGGTGAATCTTCCTCTGCAAAAAGAAAAAAAAAATGTTAAATGTTCCTTCAGGTAGCAAGAAAATAGTACCAGATAGAAATATGAATCTACACAACATAATGAAGACCACTGGACATGGTAACTATTTGGGTAAATATATAAGATTTTTTTCTTATTATTTAATGTGTTTAAATAACCACCTGTTTAAAGCAAAAGTACCTACAAAGAATTGTGGGTTTGTACCACATGTAGGAGGAATTGGATAACAACAACAGACCAGCGGCTGGGAGGGGAGAAATGGAAGTATACCATTGAAAGCTATAAGTGAAGTTATATCATAAAACATCATTAGGAGGAAGGCTGTAATCAGTTAAAGGTTTACACCATAAATTGTAAGACAATGAATAAAATAACGAAAGTTTGAGCTAATAAACCAAGAAAAGGGAGATAAAATGATGTAACAAAAAAATACTTAGTACAAAAGAAGACAGAAAAAGAGGGAAAAGGGAAGAAATAGCAGATGGGACAAATAGGAAACAAATTAGCAAGATGATAAAATACTTAAATCCAACCAAATCAATAATAGCATTAACTGTAAATGTATTAAACACTCCCAAATAAAAAGCAGAGGTCATCAGAGAGAATAATAACAATATTGACCAACTAGAACTCTCATACATCACTAGTGGGAGTGTAAATAGTGTACCCACTTTGGAGAACAGTTTGGCAGATTCTTCAAAAGTTAAACATACACCTACCATATGATTCAGCCTCTCCACTCCTAGGTATTTACCAAACAGAAATGAGGGCATATGTTCATGTAGACTTGTACATGAATGTTCATAGCAGATCTGTTTGTAATACCTAGAAACTGCAAGCAACCCACATAACTATCAACAAGTGAATGTACAAACAAATGATCAACTATTGATACACTCAACAACATGGATGACTCTCAAAATAATTATGCTGTGTGGAAAGAGCCAGGCAAAACAAGAGTACATGCCGTGTTGTTCCACCTATGTATAATTCTAGTAATTTCAAATTAATCTATATTGACAGAAAGCGGGGTAGTGATTGCCTGAAGAGCGAAGGCAGAGAGAACAGGAGCGAGGGATTGAAAATGGACATGAGTAAACATTTGGGGGTTGTGGATATGTTGATTATCTTGATTGTGGTGATGGTTTACTATCACAACACTTATTAAATTGTACACTTTAGAAATGTAGTTTATTGTATGCCAATTATACTTTAATAAGCTGTCAAAAACAAAGGAAAATAGAGAAAAGAAGCTGTTGACCCATGGATGTATTAAAGATCAATTTATTTCTCACAGAGATCCCCCCCATGCTCCTGGGTCCAAAGGGGTTTGTAACTGGAGGGGGTCTCACGAAGCTTTAGTTGCTCCAGCAAGAATTCCCTAGGAACACCCTCTCAATATGCGCAGTTTTAGCGCAGCAGCCTGTTTAGAGACCATCCTGCCTTAATTCCATCATGTCCACCAATTTTGCTTTTATCTTTCACCAAAGAAGCTCAAGATTCCTGGGCCAATCATCATCTCCTGACTTATCCCCTAATGACTCTGTATATTCCCTAATCTGAATCTGTCTCCCACCCTTCCCCAAACCCACACGTCCTCCCACAGTTTCCTCTGAAATTCTTAATTTGTCATCAGCAAAATTTATTGTATACTCAGTCTCTTGTCTGAGCCTGGTCTTAACCTTCTTTCCCTGAGACTTGGCTATCCCTAAGTCTACCTCTGTCCTGTAGCCTTCTCTAACAGTAGATACATTCTTTCCTCTTTTATCACTTGGCTTGAGGACGTGGTAGATATCTTTCTGCTCCCCCTCACCACTTTTAGACCATTGTTCCTTCCTCTTCCTTCAAACCCCAAGTTTGCTAAAGCTTATATTAACAAACCCGTTACCTTTCATCTCTCCTTGTTGCAGACGTCTAGTGGCCTCTGAGTTATTCTTCCTAACCACCGTTTTAGCGCCTGGCTCACTCTCTCTCCCTCCAACACTAGTCCTGTCATTATTCTTATTGATTTCAATATTCACACTGTGCCAGATTTTACTTTCCAAAGATGGTCACAACAGCATCTCCAATCCTGGATGTCCTTCTGCAATGTTATCTGCAATTGTTGTCAAGAGTTGGAATATATTGCCCCCATCATTTTGAAATTGTAGGCCCTGAAATTGCTTCTAATAGAATATGGTAGAAATGACACTATGCCACTTTAGGGTGTAACCCTTCACTGGCTTTGTAGTTTCTGCTTTCTGCTTCTTGGGACAGTTCCCTTTGGAGCCCAGCACTTGTGATGTGAGAAGTCCAAGCTACATGGAGAGACTGTACATTGGCTCTCTCATCAATAGCCTAGCTGAGCTCCCAGCCAGCAGCCAGTATCAACTGTCAGCATGTGAATGAGCCATGTTGGACTTCCAGCCAGCTGAGTGTTCAGAAGACTGCAATTCCAGCTGCCACCTGGATGCAACCACATGAGAGACCCCAAAGGAGAACTGCTCAGCTAAGTCTAGTCCACCCACAGTATTATGAGTGCTAGTAATAAATTGTTGTTTTAACTAAGTTTTGAGGATATTTGTTATGTAACAATAGACAGCTGGGACCTAGACAGATGATGCTTCCAATATTATAGCCTCATAATTTCTTTACCTCCTGTCCTCCCATGAGCTTGTCTTTCAATCTACTTTTACACAGACACCGTAAGTCATATAATACATCATGCCATTATTAATAACTTGTAAACTCCTTTTTCAGTTCTCCCCTCTTTGACCACTACTTACTGTCTTTCTTCTTAATCAACGTAATATTTCCACTGCAACAATTCCTCAACTGCCCTGGAACTTTCAATTGATTAATCTATCCATCTCTCACTTCCTCACCTATCTTCACTTTGATCCTTACTCATCTTAGATTTCAAGGCCCAAGTTCATTATTACTCTACTGTCAAAACTCTCAAGGTCCTTGCTCCTCTCTCCCTGAATTGAACTTTCCAGGGTAAAACGCAAACCCTGAATAAATTGAAATCATCACTTTCTCAGTGATGGCATCTGAACAGCAGAATGTGACTGGAAACATGCAAATGCATGCACATGCACACACACACACACACACACACACATCTCTGCTATCTCACTTTAAATTTGTCACCACCTCATTCAAATGGTCCCTTGTAGCTGCCCAGCAGTCCTACTACATTTCGAAATGCTCTTCTACTCTCTCCATGATTATTTCATCTCAGACCTCCAGTAACTCCTCACCTCTCCTTAGTCTCAGCTGATGGCTTAGCTTCTTATTCTACTGAGAATATAGAAGCAATCATAAAGAGAACTTCTATGTGATATACTCCGAAGTCTACCAATCTCCTTGCTACCGTGTCCAGATACTCTGCTTTCCCTCCTGATGAAAGAGATTCTTTCCCTGTTCCTATCTAAGGACAATTCCTGCACACATCAATCATGCAGGAGAAGGAATTCCTTCTCTCCTGCTCAGACATTGCTCTAAAGTTGTTCCTGTTCTCTCCTGCCCAATTTTCACTTTTCTCCTGAGTCATTCTATCAGCATACAAAGCATGCTATAATAGTTCCTACTTAAAATAAAACTCCCTTGATCCCACATCCTTCTCAAACTACCATTCTATTTCTATGTTCTCCTTTATAGCAAAATCTCCTGGTTTGTCTCTACTCATTGTTTACCCTTCCCCTCTCTATTCTCAAAGTCTGATCAAACTGACACTCTCACTCCACCAAACTTACTCTTTCTAAGGTTATTGATGACTACCATGACGCTAGTCTAGTGGTCAATCCTCTTCCTCTTTCTACTTGACCTCCCAGCATAATTTGAGCCAGATCATTGTTCTTTCCTGGAAAATCTTTTTCACTGGTCTCTAGAACTTCGCTATTTGCTGTCCTTCTCTCTGAATAGTTATTCCTTCTCAATTTCCTCTGTTGGTTCCTGCTCATCTTCTTGACCTTCAGAAGTTTGAGTGCTCTAGTGCTCTGTCTTTGGCTCTCTCTTCAAGGTGATCCTATTTAGTTCCATGGCTTTAAACACTATGCATCTGATGATGAATCCAAAATCTGCATCATCAGCATGTACAGATTTCAGATTTGTTTATATCCAATTGCCTATTAAATATCTTCACTTGGAAATTTTCAGTTATAAGAATAAGTTCTAGGGATCTAATGTACAGCATGGTGATGACAGTTAATAATATGGTATTGCGTACATAAACGTTGCTGAGAATCGATCTTAAGCTTTCTCACCACACACACACAAAGAGAGTTAACTATATTAACTATGTGAGGTGATGGATGTGTTAATTATCTTGATCCTGGTAATCATTCTACAATGTAAATGCAGATCAAATCATCACATTATACATTTCAAAAATATACAATTATATTTGTCAATTTTCCTCAATAAAGTTAAAAAAATAAATATCTCCACTTGGTTTTCTAATAGACATTTCAAATCTAACATAACCGTTGATCATAAAACCTACTAATTCCCCAATTTTCTCCACCCAGTTAATGGCAACTTCTGTATTCCAATTGCTCAAGAATAAAACGTTGGAATCTATCCTTGAATCCTTTCTTCCACAAGGCATAGTCAATCAGTCAAGAAATCTTATCAGCTTTGTTTCCAATCACAGCCACAATCTGACCACATTTTACTGTTTTTAATGCTACTACCATCACGTCTTACATGGATTGTTACAATGGTCTTCCCCTGGTCTCTCTGCTATCACCCTTGCTACCCATTAGTCTGTAAATAATATAACAGCCAGGTGAACTTTCTAGAATACAACATAACATCCCATTCCTCTGTTCAAAACTTAATCTCTCTGGCTTACAACAAACCTATAAATTGTTATTTTCATATATGAGCATGTGTGTGTGCAGATATGTGCATGTATGTGCACAAGTGTGTGCATACATTGCTGTTCACTCTGTTTTGCATTTAGCTATTTCTAGTTAATTTTTGTATATGGTTCAAGCTATGGGTAGACATGCTTTTTATCATTGTGTGGTGGTGGTGGTAGTAATTATTTGCTTGTTTTACACAGTCAAATTGTTCCAGCACTATTTGTTGAAAAGAGTATCCTTTCTACATTGAATCACATTGGCAACTCTACTCTCTGATCCTCACAGATTGGTTACTCAAAGTAATTGACTTTTCAGCAAATTTGAGCTCACAGCAGATTTAATTCACAAGCCTGAATTAAAGTTCCAGTATGGAGATCTCCCTATTTTATCATGGTTTAAATCCTTTACATTTTTATCCCAGGCTTCTGGACCTAACATGGAAATCTGCCTAAAAAGTGAGATTAAGGAAGGTACCTAGACCTAAGTTCCTTGTCTGAGTCTTCCCAGTCTTCTGACAGGATTCCAGTATCTCTAGAGTCTTCTTCAGGTTCAGAAATCTCTTAGTTGCTAAACTGAGACAATAGCTCTTTAGCCAAAAGTGAAACATAAAGATTTCACAATCCAAATGAAATTCATCTTTAGGACACACAACAGGAGAAATTTCTAAAAGGGATAAAATCAAAAATAAGATTTGCAAAATTTGGCCGCATAAGCCAAGCATAGTGAAATTTTCCGTTCAATCTTTATGTTCCCAGAAGGGGTTAGTGTGGCAGCAGAAATCATGTCATGGATCAGACGCTGAGGGTTTGCATATGATCTGCACCTGAGATCCACAGGCTATGGTTCCAGCCCTCATATGCATCTTCTTTCCTAATCCTTGTAATAATCCTACGAGGTTGGCAATTATAGCCCCATTATAGATGAGAAAAAGTTACACACAAAGTCCAGGCTCACAACATCAGAATGTGGTTGCCTAGAGATGCAATCCCAAAACCATTTCCTGAGTCAGTGTGGGCTAAATCAAAATTAGGAGTTCTTTAAGCCCCTTAATGGTGATCTAATAGTCCAAATTGCAGATCAAGGGGAATAGATAAGTCAAGAGACAATAAATCATTATGTTCCCTATACTCCTCCAATTCAACCAAGTTATTCTTCATTCATCTAACATGGAAGTTCTGCCCCAGAAAGCATGGCCTCTTACTCTTTCCCCAAATAAAATTTCTTACTCTGACCTCTACATTTTTTCTCATGTGGCCCTCCTTGCCTAGAATAACCGCTTGTCTTCTCTCTCTACCTTTAATTACTATATTCACTCTTCTGAACTCCCTCCCTCAGTGTCTCTTCTTCCATTGCTGCATGACCACTAGGATCTATCAGCATGAGTGTGGCATGTCTTTGCTTAAATGTTGCTTTCACAAACATGGCAACTACCATTTTCTCTGCATCAGCTGTGTGCTAGGCACTTTGTCTATGTTTGTTTTATTATCTCAACATCCCGTTAAGAAAGATATTTTTATCTTCCTTTTATTGATGAATAAATTGAGGTGCAGAGAAATTAAGTAACTTAAAAGTTAAAGACTCATAGCTAGAAAGTGGAAGAGTTGGCATTCAAACCCATGTGTAACTTCGAAGTTATTGTTGTTTTTTTCCTCTAAGTTTTAAGCCTATTCGAGTATATCGGGGCTGCTTTGGGATGGTCCACCAGAAATCTATTGACAGAAAAAACTCCTTCTAAGGGAAAACAGAATCAGAATACACAAGAACAACTCATGGGCAAGGGGCCAGGATGGAGTAGAGAGGCAATTTTGAGTTCTGCCACGTGTCTGTCTTCTAGCCCAGCCCCTGTGGAGGTACACCTGAGACTTAGGGAGGACGGACTAGTCTGTGGATAGCTGGATTTTTCATCCGTCATGTGGGATCTGGTGGCAGCTTTGGCCCAACATTTTCCCAGCAAGGCTTTAAAGCATTGGGGTCTCTGGTGGGTTTTGTAAGCTGTACTGGCTTCAGTGGGAACTCGGTCAGTCAGGAAACCTTGACATCTCTGAAAAGTACACAATGTATTGGCAGTGAGTTGTGACAAGTGATATTACTGACAACTTGGAGGAAGAGAGGAAGGAAAGTGTAGGGTCGATTCAAATGGACAGATTTTATTAGGTACCTACTACAGGCAGGCATTTTGCAAGGTGCCAGGGTCATGGTGCTTATGATAAGTTTGAGCAGGCTTATGTGAGTAGATAGGAATAGTATGCATGACGTGGATCTTCATATGCTTCATATGCTCAGAAGTAAATGCCTTTTTGTAATTCATCTATCCAGAGTGGGCATCTTTTGGTAATTTATGCAAAGACACTGTACATGATAATGCTGACTTTACTCATTGCCCAGCTTAACAACAAAATTAGTTAGGAAAGATTTAAAGATGCTGGAGATACCTGGACATGAAGTAGGGGCCTAGGAAAGTACTGCTGTCCTATATTGTGCTTTGGTTCTATATTGCTTTCACCATTCTATTTTTCCAATAATTGATTTACATCATTGCTCATCTTGCCTTCTCAGATGGCCACCAGGTTCCTTTGATGATAATAATTATATCATCCATCTACGTTTTTTTTCTTTTGGTGAGGAAGATTGGCCCTGAGCTAACATCTGTGCCAATATTCCTCCACTTTGTATGTGGGATGCTGCCAAAGCATGGCTTGATGAGCAGTGTGTGTAGGTCTGTGCCTGGGATCTGAACCTGTTAACCCTGGGCCACCAAAGTGGAGGGTGCGAACTTAACCACCATGCCACCACGCTGGCCCCAATCCATCCATCTATTTTTAAAAACTCAGAGTATAAAAATAAATGTACTTACATTTATTTTAACAACTCTTTGTTAAATAGGTGCATAAATAAATGGATGGTGACTATCATGAATAAGTACTTTTAAACTCTGACATGTTGCATAAATAAATAAAACTCTTTACTTCACTCTCCATATCTCTACCACTGTAGGTTTCTACAAGCAGTGGGTGTAATTGAAATTGATCAGTACACTCATTCTTCCTGGAACAGAACATTTGGGATGTTCTAAAAATAAATTCTTTGATTCATTAAAATGAATTTCTCAAGAATACAACAAATATGGACATAATTAACTCTCAGAAGAGATTTTCCTGTGTGTCCTAAGAAGAAGAAAACAAAAAGGAACTGAGATACTGCCCCCAAAAAAGCTAAGGAAAGAGTGGGTGAGTTGAGTTGGAGTTAAAACAAAAAAAGTAATGGAAAACAGAAGTTAGAAAAAAGGAAGGAAGATATTTATGTCATAACACTATGTTATTCATATTAATTTTAAAAGAAGACATAGCTTTCATTTCCTACTGTATGTGCTAACATCATGTGAGATAGTGTCATACACTGAGAGCAATGACAGGACAAGTTAAATGAAGAGTTGGTTGAGTTCATCACTGTGAACTCAATACTTTAATGTCCACGTAAACGCTAGAAAATTAGGTTCTCAGAATTCCTCAAGTTAAAGAGCCTGGGTCTTAAAATGACACCCTAGTGTTCATCTACTACCACATGTAATTTGGGCTAAGATGCCAATGGTGAACATACTCTCAGAGGTGTGGAGCCTTCCATCTGAAACCAAGCCGCTAATCATTTGAAAGTGACCATGAGTCCAAGAGCACATTTTAACTCCAAATTATCTCACTCTGTTCTTTGACATTTCCTGCTTTTCTGACCCTAAGGGTATGATGTGAGTGAGTGAAAATGGCACCTTTTATCCATACCAGTGAAAGAAGAAACACTCAAGTTATATTGAGTACTCTCTGTAAAAGAAATTAGCAGGAATCAGCACACTATTATAAGGTTCACCACTTGTGGACATCTTTCCACAAGATAATTTGTGAAAGGAATTGATAAAATTACAATATTTCCCATGTTTTCTCATATTTCTCCTATTTTCTCCCACATTCCAAAAAGCTCATCAGAGAAAATAATGGAAAGAATATGACTTATTTAAGATAAGCTGAAATATGTCTTTTACACACACACCAAAAGAAAAGTCAAAAGATAATGAATTGACCAAAAAGAATTGATGCATAAAAAACAAGTTCCTGGAGCCAGCCCAGTGGCCTACTGGTTGGGTTCATGAGCTCCACTTCAGCACCCGGGGTTTGCCAGCCAGAATCCTGAGTGTGGACCTGCACTGTTCATCAAGCCATGCTGAGGTGGCATCCCATATAGAAAATAGAGGAAGATTGGCACAGATGTTAGCTCAGGGCCAATTTTCCTCACCAAAAAAACCAAGTTCCTAAAAATCAATAAGAAAATCACGCGCGTGAACACACACACACAAAGGGGAAAAAAAGGACAAAGGATGGGAAAATAAAAGTAAATACAAAAACGCCCTTAAGAAGATGAAAAGGTAGTCATAGTCACTCATAATAAGAGATTAAATTTAAAAATACACCAAGAAGCCACTTTTTACCAATCTAGATTGGGAAAATCTTAAAGTTTAAAAATACGCTTTGTCAGCAATCCTAAGAGGAAAGAAGAACTTTCTTATATTGGTGGTGGGAATATACATTGGTTCAATACCCATGGAGGGTAATTGGTAACACCTACCAAAATTATAAATACATATCATTTTCCAAGATTCCTGCTCCTGGGAATTTATCTTGCAGTTACACATCTACAAAGAGATATTAGTATGATGCCACTCATCACAATTTTGTTTGTAATAGCAAATTTGTGAACCACATGCATGTCCATCAATTAGGTTTATTTTTTAACCATAAAAAATCGAGGATGAAAAAACATTTGTCAAAATTTGATATCCATTCATGATAAAAACTCTAGGAAAATTAGAAATAGAAGGATACATCCTCAATTTGATGAAGGGCATTGTGTTAGGGTTCTCCAAGAGAAATAGGACAAAAAGGTTATAAATAGATGATAGATAGGTAGATGATAGATAGATAGATGAAAGATAGATAGATAGATATAAGAAGAGATTTATTGCAGGAATTGGCTTGCACAGCTGTGGAGGCTGAGAATCTGCTCCACAATCTGCTCTCTACAAGCTGGAGAACTCAGAAAACAAGTGGTGTAATTCAGTCCAAGCCCAAAGGCCTGAAAATTGGGAGCCAATAGCTAAGTCCTGGTCAGAACCCCAAAACCCATGAACCAGGAGTGCTGATATGTGAGGGAAGAAGGTGGAGGTCTCAGGTCAAGCAGACAGGTCCTTTTGTTCTATTCAGACACTCAACAGATTGAATGATGCCCATCAGCACTGGTGAGGGTAAACTTTTTTATTCAGTCTACTGATTCAAATTCTAATCTCTTCTGAAGACACTCTCACAGACACATCCAGAAATAATGTTTTACCAACTATCTGTGCATCCTTTAGCACAGTCAAGCTGACACATAAAATTGACCAGGACATGCATCTACCAAAAACTTACTGCTAATATCATATTTAGGGGTGAATATTGAATTATTTTCCTCTAAGATCAGGAACAAAGCAAGGATGATCACCTCATCACTCCTATTCAACATTGTACTGGAGGTCCCAATTAGTGCAATAAGTCATGAGAAAAAGAAATAAAAGGCATCCAGACTGAAAAGGCAAAACTATCTTTCTTTGCAGGCAACATGATTATATTGTATTTCTATATCCTTGTAATGAACAATCTGAAAATGAAATTAAGAAAGCCGTACCATTTACAATAGCATCAAAACAAAATACTTAAGAAATAAACCTAAGCAAAGAAATACAAAACTTTATACTCTGAAAGCTACAAAACATTGTTGAAAGAAATTAAAGTGAATCTAAGTAAATCAAAAAACATCTTATGTTTATGGATCAGAAAACTAAACATTGTTAAGATTGCAATATTCCCCAAATTGATCTACAGATTCAATTTTATCCCTGTCAGAACCCCAATTGTCCCCTTTGTGGAAACTGACAAGCTTATTTCATATAAATTTTAGTTCACATGAAATTGTGAATTCCCAGAATAGCCAAATAATCTTGAAAAAGAAGAACAAAGTAGAGGAGCTCACATTTCCTCATTTCAAAACATACTACAAGGCAATGGTAATCAAGACAGTGTGGTGTTGGCACAACGATAGAAATATAGATCAATGGAATATAATTAAGAGTTCACAAATAAACCATATAGATCTATAACCAAGTGATTTTTTGACAGGGGTATCAAGACCCTTCAATGGGGGAAAGAATAGTCTTTTCACCAAATGGAGCTGGGACAACTGGATAGCCACATGCAAAAGAACAAAATCGGACCTCTACCTCACACCATATACAAAAATTAACTCAAAATGGATCAAAGATCTAAATGTAAGAGGTAGAACTATAAAAGTCTTAGAGGTCAATCTTCATTTTGGATTTGGCAATGGATTTTTAGATATAAACCAATAGCATGAGCAACAAAAGAAATAGATAAATTGGACTTCATCAAAATTAAAAACTTTGTTACTCAAAGATGACATCAACAAAGTAGGAATACAAACCACAGAATGAGAAAAAACATTTGCAAATCATTTATCTGAAATTAGAATTATATCTAGAATATAAATAACTCTTACATTGCAATAATAAAAAGACAAATACTACAATTAAAAAATGAGCAAGGAATCTGAACACACATTTCTCTAAAGAAGTTATACAAACGACCAATATACACATGGAAAGATCCTCAATATTGTTAGTCCTCAGGGAAGTGTGAAGCAAAACGGCAGTGAGAGAGCACTTCACACTCACTAAGATGGCTAGAATAATAAAGTCAGATAATAGCAAGTATCTGGAAGGATGTAGTGATGTAAGAATCCTGATACATTGCTGGCGGGAAAGTAAAATGATTCAGCCTCTTTGGAAAACAGTCTGGCAATGTCTCAAACAATTAAACATAGAGTTAACCACATGACCCAGCAATTCTACTCTGTGTATATAACTAAGAGAAATGTAAACATATGTACACATAAAATTTGTGCATGGATATTTATTGCAGCTTTATTAATAATATACAAAAGTTGTCCATTTATTTATGAATAGATAAACAAAATGTGGTATATCTGTACAATGTAAGATTACTGACCCATAAAAATCAACAAAGTCCTGATACATACTACAACATGGTTGAACCTTGGAAAAACGCTAAGTAAAAGAAGCCAGTCACAAGAGACCACATATTATGTGATTCCATTAGCATGCAAGTCAAGAATAGGGAATCCATAGAGAGGCTTGGTGGTGGTGGTCGAGGTGGGAAACAGAAAGTGATAGGTAAAGAATATGGGATTTCTTTACGAGTCATAAAAATGTTCTAAAATTGACTGTAGTAATGATTGCACTTGCCTGTGAATATACTAACACCATTAAGATGTACTTTTTAAATAGGGTGAATTGTTTGGTATATGAATATCAATAAAACAGCTTTAAAAATCAGCACAATATTTGGACATCTCATTGGAAAAATATGATTGGGAATAAGCATATGAGAAGATGATCAACATCAGAGGTCATATTAAAATGATTAAAATAAAAAAGACTGACTTTAGGGGCCAGCTCACTGGTGTAGTGGGTAAGCTCACATGCTCTACTTTGGTGGCCCAGGGTTCACAGGTTTGGATCCTGGCCATGGACTTACACACTGCTCATCAAGCCATGCTGTGGCAGCATCCCACGTACAAAATGGAGGAATATTGGCACAGATGTTAGCTCAGGGCCAATCTTCCTCACCAAAAAACAAACAAACAAATAATTAATTAATTAATTAAAAAGACTGACTTTATAAAGTGCTGACAAAGATGCAGAACTAGAACTAACTATAACTTTTATTACATTGCTGGTGGGAATATAAAATGGTTTAGCTGCTTTGAGAAATAGTTTGGCAGTTTCTTCTTTGTTCATTTATTTATTTACTTTATTGAGGTAACATTGGTTTGTAACATTATATAAATTTGAGGTATGCATTGTTAAATTTTGATTTCTGCATGGACTACATCATGTTCACCACTCATAGACTAATCTGTCACCATACACCTGTGCCCTATTACCACTTGCACTCTTCCTCCTACCCCATCCCCCCTGATAACCACCAGTCTAAACTCTGTATTGATGTGTTTGCTTGTTTTTGCTGTCATTGTTTTTATCTTCCATTTATGAGTGAAATCATATGGTATTTTACTTTGTCTGATACCCTCATGGTCCATCCGTATTCTCACAAATGGCAAGATTTCATCTTTTCTATGGCTGAGTGGTATTCCATTGTATATATACACCATGTTCTTTATCCATTCATTCCTTGATGGGCACTAGGTTGCTTCCAAGTCTTGGCTACTGTGAATAATGCTGCAATGAACATAGAGGTGCATATATCTTTTCACATTCATGTTTTCATGTTCTTTGGATAAATACCTGGAAGTGGAATACCTGGATCACATTGTAGTTCTATTCTTACTTTTTTGAGGAAGTTCCACACTATTTTCCATAGTGGCTGCACCAGTTTGTACTCCCACCAGCAGTATATGAGGGTTCCCTTTCCTCCAAATCCTCTCCAACACTTGCTATTTCTTGTCATGTTAATTATAGCCATTCTGACAGGCATGAGGTGATATCATATTGTAGTTTTGATTTGCATTTCCCTAATAATTAGTGATGTTCAACATCTTTTCATGTACCCATTGGCCATTGTATATCCTCTTTGGAAAAATGTCTGTTCAGATCTTTTGCCCATTTTTAGTTGGGTTGTTTGCTTTTTGTTGTTGAGCTGCATGAGTTCTTTATATATTTTGGATATTAATCACTTAGATATCCAATTTGCAAATATCTTCTCCCAGTTGTTAGGTTGTCTTTTCATCTTGTTGATGGTTTCCTTTGCTATTCAGAAGCTTTTTAGTTTGACATAGTCCCATTTGTTTATTTTTTATTTTGTTTCTCTTGCCTGGTGAGACATGATATTCAAAAAGATGTTGCTAAGATCAGTGTTAAAGAATGTACTATCTATGTTTTCTTCTAAGAGTTTTATGGTTTCAGGTCTTACATTCAAGTCTTTAGTCCATTTTGAGTTAATTTTGGGGTATGGTGTAGGATAATGGTCTACTTTCTTTCTTTTGCATGTGGCTGTCCAGATTTCCCAACATCATTTATTGAAGAGACTTTCCTTTCTCCATTGTAAGTTCTTGGATCCTTTGTCAAAAATTGGCCGTCCACATATGTGTGGATTTATTTCTGAGCGCTCTATTCTGCTCCATTGATCTATGTGTCTGTTTTTGTTTCAGTACCATGCTGTTTTGATTATTATGACTTTGTAGTATATTTTGAAGTCAGGGATTGTGACACCTCCAGCTTTGTTCTTTTTTCTTGGGATTCCTTTGCCATTCAGGGTGTTTTGTTATTCCACATAAATTTTATGATTCTTTGTCCTATTTCCATGAAAAATGCCATTGATACTTTGATAGAGATTGCACTGAATCTGCAGATTGCTTCAGGAAGTATGGACATTTTAACTAGGTTAATTCTTCCAATCCAAGAGCATGGAATATCTTTCCATTTATTTATGTCTCCCTTGGCTTCTTTCAGCAATGTTTTATAGTTTCCAGCATACAGATCTTTCACCTCTTTGATTAAATTTATTCCTAGGTATTTTATTCTCTTTGTTGCAATTGTAAATGGGATTGTATTCTTAATTTCTTTGCTATTTCACTTTCAGTGTGTAGAAATGCAACTGATTTTTCTATTTTGATTTTGTACTCTGCATCTTTACTGTATTTATTTATTATTTCTAACAGTTTTTTGGTGGATTCTTTAGGGTTTGTGTATATAAAATCATGTCATCTGCAAATAGTGACAGTTTTACTTCTTCCTTTCCAATTTGGATCATTTTATTTCTTTTGCTTGCCTGATTGCTCTGACGAGGACTTCCAATGCTATGTTAAATAAGAATGGTGAAAGTGGGCATCCTTGACTGGTTCATGTTCTTAGAGGGATGGCTTTCAATTTTTCACTGTTGAGTATGATGTTAGTTGGGGGGTTGTCATATATGGCCTTTATTATGTTGAAGTACTTTCCTTCTAAACCCATTTTATTCAGAGTTTTCATCATAAATGGATGTTGCGTTTTGTCAAATGCTTTCTCTGCATCTACTGAGATGATGTGATTTTTATTCTTCATTTTGTTAATGTGGTATATTATGTTGATTGATTTGTGTGTGTTGAACCATCCCTGTATCCTTGGAATAAATCCCACTTGATCATGATGTATGATCTTTTTAATGTATTAGTGTATTTTATTTGCTAGTATATTGTTGAGGATTTTCACATCTATGTTCATGATTGATATTGGTCTGTAATTTTCTTTTTTGTGTGTTGTCTGGTTTTGGAATCAGGATAATGTTGGCCTCATAGAATAAGTTAGGAAGTGTACTGTCCTCTTGAATTTCTTGGAAGAGTTTGAGAAGGATAGGTATTAATCTTCTTTGAATGTTTGGTAGAAATCACTGGGGAAGCCATTTGGCCCTGGACTTTTGTTTTGGGGGAAATTTTTGATTACTCTTTCAATCTCCTTCCTAGTGATTGGTCTATTCAGATACTCTATGTCTTCTTGATTCAGCTTTGAAAGCTTGTATGATTCTAAGAATTTATCCATCTCTTCTAGGTTATCCAGTTTGTTGGTGTCTAGCTTTTCACAGTTTTCTGTTATAATCTCTCATTTCTGTGGTGTCCATTGTAATTTCTCCTCTTTTATTTCTAATCTTATTTATTTGAGTCTTCTTTATTTCTTGATGAGTCTAGCTAAAGGTTTGTCAATTTTGTTTATCTTTTCAGAGAATGAGGTCTTAGTTTCATTGATTTTTTTCTATTGTTATTTTAGTCTCTATTTCATTTATTTGCACTCTGATTTTTATTTCCTTCTACTGATTTGGGGTTTCATTTGTTTCTCTTTTTCTAGTTGGTTTAAGTGTATTGTTAGATTGCTTACTTGACATTTTTCTTGTTTGTTGAGGTAAGCTGCTGTTGCTATCATCCCCACCCCCTACCCCCACTTAGTATGGCTTTATGCTATATCCCATAAATTTTGGTACATTATATTTTCATTTTCATTTGTCTCTAGGTATTTTTTCATTTCTCTTTTGATTTCTTCATTGACCCAATAGCTGTTCAGTGGCATTTTGTTTAATTTCCACATATTTGTGGCTTTTCCAGTGTTTTTCTTATAGCTGATTTCTCATTTTGTACCCCTTGGTCAAAAAAGATGGCTTTGGCATTATTCAATATTCTTAAATTTATTGAAACTTGTTTTGTGTACTAATATGTAATATATCCTGGAGAATGTTCCATGTGCATTGAAAAAGAATGTGCAGGGAGCTGGCCCCATGGCTGAGTGGTTAAGTTCATGTGCTCCACTTTGGCAGCCCAGGACTTTGCCAGTTCAGATCCTGGGCACAAACCCAGCACCACTCATCAAGCCATGCTGACATGGCATCCCACATAGCAGAGTGAGAAGGACCTACAACTAGAATATACAACTATGTACTGGGGAGCTTTGGGGAAAAGAAGAAGAAGAAGAAAAGGATTGGCAACAGATGTTAGCTCAAGTGACAATCTTTGAAAATAATGACTGTGTATTCTACAGTTTTTGGATGGAATGTTCTGTATATATCTACTAAGTCCCTCTGGTCTAATGTGTCATTTAAGGCCAATGTTTCCTTGTTGATCTTCTATTTGGATGACCTATCCATTGATGTAAGCAGAGTGTTAAAGTTCCCTACTATTATTGTGTTACTGTCTTTCTCCATTTATGTCTGTTAATAATTGCTTTATATATTTAGGGCTCCTATATTGGGTGCATAGATATTTATAAGTGTTATGTCCTCTTGTTGGATTATTCCCTTTATCATTACATAGTACCCATCTTTGTCTCTTGTTACAGTTTTTCTTTTAAAGTCTATTATGTCTAATATAAATATTGCTACCCCAGCTTTCTTTTTGTTTCCACTTGCATGGATTATTTTTTTCTATCCCTTCATTTTCAGTTTGTGAGTACCTTTAGGTCTGAAGTGTATCTCTTGTATGTAGCATATATACGCATCTTATTTTCTTTCCATTCAGCCACACTATGTCTTTTGATTGAAGCATTTAGTCCATTGATATTTAAATTAACTACTGATAAGTATGTACTTACTGCCATTTTGCTACTTTTTTCTGAGTGTTATAGTAGTTCTTCTTCATTCCTTTCTTCTCTCTTGCTCTCTTCCCTTGTAAGTATTATCTCTTCCCTTTTTAGTATTATGTTCAGATTCCTTTCTCATTATTTTTTGTGTATTTCTTATAGATTTCCAGCTTGTGATTACCATGAGGTTTATATATTATTATATATAAATACCTATGTAAATAGCAATCTATATTAAGTTGATGCTCTTTTAAGTTTGACCTCTTACTAAAAGCCCTATGCTTTTACTCCCCTCCCCCCACATTTTATGTTTTTGATTTCATATTTAACCTTTGTGAGAGTGTGTGTGTGTGTGTGTGTGTGTGTGTGTATCCTTTAACCTCTTATCATGGAGATAGATATTTTTAGTACTTTTGCCTTTTGACCTTCATACTAGGTTTATAGGTGTTTGATCCACTACATTTACCACATATTTGCCTTTACCAATGACTTTCTTCTTTGATAATTTTCTTATTCCTATTGGTGGTCTTTTATTTTCCACTTAAATAAGTCCCTTTCACACTTCTTGTAAGGCTGGTTTAGTTGTAATAAGCTTCTTTAGTTTTTGCTTGTCTTTATCTTTACCAAGATTATGTCTCCTTCCATTTATCTCTCCTTCCATTCTGAATGATAACTTTTTCAGGTAGAATATTCTTGGCTGTAGGTTATTTCCTTTCAGCACTTTAAATATATCATGCCGCTCCCTTCAAGCCTATAAGATTTCTGCTGAGAAGTCAAGTGATTGCCTTTTGGGGTTTCCTTTGTATGTAACTTGTTGCTTTTCTCTTGCAGCTTTTAAGATTCTCTTTATATTTAATTCTTGACATTTTACTTATAATGTGTCTTGGTGTGGGGCTTTTGGGGCTCATCTTGTTTGGTGTTCTCTGTGTTTCCTGTACCTGGATGTCTATTTCCTTCCTCAGGTTAGGAGGTTTTCAGCTATTATTTCTTCAAATAGATTCTCTGCTCCTTTGTCTTTCTCTTCTCTTTCTGGGACAACTATAATACAGATATTAATATACCTGATGTTGTCCTAGAGGTCCCTTAGACTGTCCTTGGTCTTTTTACTTCTTTATTCTCTTCAGCTTGGGTTCTTTCTTCTACTTTTTCATCCAGATCACTGATGCATTCTTCTCTATCATCTAATTTGCCGTTGATTCCCTCTAGTGAATTTTTCATTTCCATTATTTTAATCTTCAGTTATGATTAGTTCTTTCTTATATATTATAATTCTTTGTTGCAGTTCTCACCGTGTTCATGTCTTCTTCTCCCAAGATCAGTGAGCATCCTTATGACTATTAGCTTGTACTCTTTATCAGGTAGATCGTTTATCTTTCTTCCATTTAGTTCTTTTTCTGAGGATTTGTCCTGTTCCCTTATTTGGAACGTGTTCCTTTGCCTCTTCATTTTGCTTACTTTTCTGTGATAATATCTATGTATTAGGTAAATCAGCTATATCTCCCAATCTTGGAAATGTGGCCTTATGTAAGAGATGGCTTACAGGGCACAGAAATAAGCTTCTCTCTCATCACCGGTTCCAAACGTTCCAGGGATGTCCCTTGTGTGGGCTATGTATGTCCTGCTGTGGTGGTGAGGTTGCATGGGTAAGCTAGGCTTCCCCCAGGCCAGTTGGTTGTAAAGTTCAGCCTTGTACAGCTGCTATGGTTACTTTATTGGACAGCACAAGCCCCAGCACAGCTGGCTGCAAAGTATAATAGCACATGGTTACTGCTGTTTTGCTGTTAAGTCAGTCAGGCTCCCAGTGGGGCTGGTTGCTAGGCTCAGGGTCTCACAATTGTTACAGCTCTTTGTAGCATGCAACTGTTGTCAGCTCTCTCATAAGCGCAGGTAGCTGGGGCTGGCCCCAGGCATGGCAGCGCATAATTATTTCAGGCATTGGAAGTTGGGGCGGATCCCCTGTGTGCCTGTTTGAGATGACAAGCAACACAAGTCTGCTGTGGCCAACATGCCCCACTGTCTGTGAGCCCACACATGCCGCCAATGCAGGCCAGCATGCATGCATGCCCCACTGAGGTAGACCCACTCACCTCACTGCAGGGGTCCCACACACCCCAACTATGTGGGCCCACAAGTTTGCAGCAGGCTTGCCCACCCTGGCTGTGCTCGATTGAGTTGGTGCTCTAGTGGAGGGCAAACTTTCACACTAAGAGCCTAGAGGAGGGAATCCAATGGCAACTGCCAGTGTCCATGTCAGCATGACTGCACTAGGTCACAATAATGGCTGATGCCAGTGTCTCAGTCCCTGAGGCCCAGTTGCTTCCTGCCTCTCTGAGATGCACTCAGGGCTTAGTAAGCAAGTCTGTTTTACCAAAGGCTTATGCACTTTTCTTGTGTGTGTTGGTTTCCAGAACAGGTGAATCTGTGTGTGAGCTCTTTGAGAGCAGATTTTTCTTTCTCTGAAGTTTGATAGTTTTGGGGGGTATTCCCTGTTGGTTTTCAAAGCCAGCAAAGCCAGGCGTTATGCGACCTCATCTCAGTGGTGCTGAATCTAAAGGCTGGGATGCCTGTTATGTCATAGATCCCCTCCTGTAGTAGCATAGATCCCTGGCTCAGGTGCCCCACTCCTCCAGGAGAAGTTTCATACCTATAAGATTGCTCCTAACCATGAAGTACTGCAACAAAGATGTACTTTTTTTTCCTCAGCAGAGGTATAATTCTGCCTCCTCCACCTCTGTCAGTGTTGTCCTTTGTTGTCAGTTTTCTTTTTATCCAGTTCCCAGATGTCTCTCAGAGGAAACTGTCCCATTGGTAGTTGTAGGTTTGTTGTGTCTGTGGGAGGAGGTGAGTTCAGAGTCCTCCTACACTGCCATCCTCCCAGAATCTAGCAATTTCTTATACAGTTAAACTTACGCATACCCTAGGACTTAGCTTTATACTCCACAGAATTTGACCAAAAGAAGTGAAGATATATGTTTACACAAAGACCTGTAGTGAATGTTTATAGCAGCTGTATTAGTTTTCTATTACTGTTGTAGCACATTACCACAAACGTAGTGACTTAAAACAATACAAACTTGTTATTTTACAGTTCTGATATCAAAAGTCCTGGGAGGCTGAAGCCAGGGTGTCAGCAAGGCTCTGCTCCTCTGGAGGCTCTAGTGAGAATCCACTTTCTTGCCTATTCCCAGTTTAGAGGATGCCTTGATTCATCCCATGCCTCCATCTTCAAAGGCAGCAGAGAAGCATCTTCCAATCTTTCTGTCTCTCTCTCTTTCTGTCTCTCTCTCCTCTGCTTCAATTGTCACATCTTCTTCTCTGACTGATTCTCCTGCCTCCCTTTTTCCCTTATAAGGACCCTTCTGATTATATTTAGTAAACCCAGCTAATCCAGGATAATCCCTTTATCTAAAAATTTTTAATTTCATCACATCTGAAAAAACCCTTTGTCATGAAAGTATTCATAGTTTCTGGGGATTAAGATCCAGACTTCTCTGGAGGTGAGCATTATTCTGCCTACCCCAACAGCTTTATTTATAATCACTAAAAACTGAAAAGAAAGAAGATGGCACATCAACTGATAAATGGATAACAAATTGTGGTATATCCAATAAAATGAAAACAAAATCTAAGACCTGAACATCACTCTCTTACACAATCTTCGTACACAAACATGCTTGATGCAGGTGAGAAGAGAACAGAATGATAAAGCTACAGTCCATCTTAGAGTCATCACCCTCCCCACAATACAGACAGAAAGCTGGTGTTTGAAGAGATTAGGTGACTTGACCAAATTCACACATCTGAGATCTACTGCTTTTTGGTTCAGCACATTTTCCTGCCATACTCCTCATTAATTCTTGGTCCTAGAAAAATCATAATATGAATTAAAAATAATAGCATAGAGAACGATATGTTGCTCACTCTTCCCCTTAAGTCATAAGGCTTAGTAAAGCATACAGGCTGGCATGTTGCAGTCATTAACAACCCAGACTTGGGGAAAAACAGACCTGAATGCAAGCCCTGGCTCTGCTACTTCTTAATTATGTAAATCTCTGTGCCCTGGCTCTAAATTCATAAAATAAATAATACCTAACATCCAGGGCAGTTGACAGAATTAAGTAGAAACTTGCTGGTAAGGTACTTAGCATGATAAATACTTAGTAGCTGGTAGCCATTATTATTATTAATACCATTATTACTATCACTATCATAGATCTTATTGAAAATTCAAGGATGGAGGTAACAGACCTATGAAGGCCCTTTAACATCCACTCTTCTAAAAAACAGAAAATTTATACAAAAGCTCACAAGCCATTTGTTAAAGTTTTAAATCAGCCCAGCAGATGCTTAATTTAAAAACATGATAATTCCCTTTGCAAAGCAGATGTTTGCCTGAATTCCACTGACTGTTTTAGAAAACCATTTCTTGCTTGAATTTTACATTTTAAAATAAACTTGTCTGTCTTCAGACGGGCAAGATGGATAGTCTTGAGAATAGATCAAGTCCATCTTCACTTTCCTCAATTAGGTAGGATACATTGTTGAAGAAAAGAAATTATTCTGACACTTGTTAAAAGGTAAGGAAGACTGTATTGAAGACTATCTTGAGGGCTATGATGGCACTGGGGCTGCTCGACAGTATCCTGCAGTGGCATATTGATTATTTCAGATTAAAGTTACTTGAGAAGCAGCCAATGGGGGAAAAAGCATTTCCTCCTCCTCTTTCTTTTCCCCCTGAAAGCAGGAAATAAATCTCCCACGTGACAGGTACTCTTCCCACACCCACACCGGGAGATAGAAATCCTTGTCATCAGAGCTAAGGAATTCAGGGCCAAGCAGCCTGTATAAATAAACTTTGTTACTTCTACTAATTTACCACCTCAGCCCTAAACCCTGTTTAAATTTATCTCTTAGTACGCCCCCAAAACTTAAGTATCCTTGTCCTGTCATTTATCACAAATTTATTGTTTCTTTGTATAAAAGGATCTAAAACAGCCTGCTTTGCCTGTCTCAAAGAGCATCATTTTCGCAATTATCCTGTGTGCACATAATGTGCTTTTTTTGTTAATTAGTCTTGTGTCAGTTTTATTATTAGTCAGGCCATAAGAACACAAGAAGGGTAGAAGGGGGAATTTTCCCCTCTCTGACAGTGTCAAGGCTATCATAATAGAGGCAAGAGATCAGGCTCAACTCCAAATACAGCAAAGACAACTGGGGATTTATAGCCAAGGAGCAGAGTTGGGGGTTGGTGAATAAAAAATTAGTAAGAGGAAACTTCAAGAGTAGAGGAGAGTCTTGCTATTATGAGCAAACAGGATTCTTGCTGAGGGCAGGCCAGGGTAATCAGATATCAAGAGTGGGGCATGAGGATGGGCCAGCCTGGTGGCGTAGTGGTTAAGTTCCACGCACTGCACTTTGGTGACCCAGGTTCATGGGTTCAGATCCTAGGTGCAAACCTATACCACTCATCAAGCCATACTGTTTTGGCTACCCACATATAAAAAATAGGGGAAGACTGGCACAGATTTTACCTCAGGGCCAATCTTCCTCAAGCAAAAAGAGGAAGATTGGCAACAGATGTTAGCTCAGGGCCAATTGTCCTCATCAAAAGAAAAAAAAGAATAGAACACGAGGAATTTGATTAGATATCAAAGGGAATCAGGTATCAGGGTGGGGAAGGATTTTCTCTAAGTTGATGGAACAAGATTCTTGCTACAACCAGACTATGCAGGCCCAGCCAGGATGGGGGCCAAGGTTCAGGCCTAGTCAAGAAGAGGGCTCAGAGAAGCCTGGGTAAAGTTTGGTTAAGAAGAGAGTGTTTGTCAACATCACATTTAATATTTAGTGATAACCAAGATTAAGTTCAATTACAAAATGTTATAAAAATATATATAAATTCAAACTAACTTTTAGTTTGAAGAGAGATAGATAGGAGAAGGCTTTTTACACAATACAAAATAATTGACTTTACCCAAAGTTTCAACCCTTCAGTAAATATTGTCAGCAGTGCAGTCAGAATAGAAGGGCTTGTATTGCCTGCAAACCCTGTTTTTAGAGTTGCACAGAAATATATAATATAATATATAATAGTATAAACATATAATAATAACATCTCACATCTACTCTGTAGGGGAGGAAGACAAATCCTCTACCCTCTGGGTCTTTCTGGTTGGGCTACAAATTAAATTGACATGAGACAGAATAAGAGTAGAATATTAAACAAAGCTTCGTAACATGTATACATGGGAGAGGCTCAGGAAAACTGATCAACTTGACAAAATGGTAGAGCCCCTCACCTTAAATACCATCTTCAACTACAAAGGAGGAAATTGGGAGATTACCAGAAAAGCACAGTAAGCAAGAGTAAGGTTATTATGCAGACTTGAGTCCTTGCCTTCCTCATTGAAAAGAGTTTCTAGAGATAAGGTCATTCCTCCTTCTTCCTGGTTCAGAGAGGGAGACACCTTTACAGATGGAGATTTCCCTTGCAAATGTAAATGTCTCTTAAAAGGGTAAATTCTACTTTTCAGAGCTTCTCTCATGTCTGCAGTTTTTAAAAGTAATCAGCCCAAAATAATCCTCATACCAAAGATACACATTTTGCGGTGGTCAATTCTGATCTCCCACAACTCATTCTTCACTGTTTGCCAGTACTGTGCTAAGTCCTTTATGCACATTAATGATTTAATTTTCACCACAAATGTATGAATTAAGTACTGTTATTATCTGTATTTGTTAAATGAGGAAATCCAAACACTGAGAAATGAAATAACCAGGATGAGGTGATATGTTTGGTAAGTGGTGGAGTCGGGATTCCAGCTTCATTCTTGTGCCTCCCACACAGGTGAAGCACATGAGTGAAGCCAGTGGGCTCATTGATCATTGCTGAAGGTGTAGGTGGGGCTGTAACATGGAAGGAAGGGACAGGCTGGGAAATGTGCCAGCAACTGAAGGATCTTAGAGAACTCTGTCAAAATGTAAGATCAAGAGGTGGGATGAGAAATAGAAGCCAATTAGGGTAAGGTTGGGAAATCTGTGAAACCTTTATTTAACATACCAAAGAGAGAAGGAAAAAAAGTAGACAGGGTTGGAGAGAGAGGCCTAGTTGGGGGAGAGAGGACATAATTGGGGAATTGCTACTAAGACGTTGTCTTCTCCTGAGAAAGACACACCCCCTTTACTGGAGAAAAATGTTAACTTAAAAATGCTACTGAGGCTGGGGAGTGACTGAAGGAGGTAAATTTAGCTGGAGAGCTGTTATAAAGGGATAAAAGGAGAATGTCACTTGAAATTGAATACAAATTACACAAGAAAGGCTTAATCTCTTACTCAATTCTCTCTCTCTTCTGACAGGTCACTCTCTCCAATAACAATTAAAATAAGAAATGGTGTTTTGCTCACCTGTGTACCACCCTTCATTACAATAAGCACGAACAGATCCTACATTCATTCCATAAATATTTATATTGAGATATTTACACACGCACATTTTAACAATTTAAAATAAATCATACTCTAAAAATTGACAGAGGTTCAGTACAATCTCTTCATTTTACAAATGAGAAAACAGGCTTCTAGACATGAAATAGTAAATTAACAGGTGGTAATAGTAAAACAAGGAATAACAGTGAAAAAAAAAACCCAGTAAATTAACAGAAAGATTCCACATAAACATGAGGTTACTCTGATCCCAGCCCTACCAAAAAGCAGCCTAGTGCTGGCATTCTCCTCTGGATGCTCTCTATTGTGCTGATATGAATATGCATATGCACACACACAGACACACACACCTACCACCAACTATCCACCCATTTTAAAGAAAGAGCCTAGGAGCTACAGAAGGGGATTTATAATGAAACCAAGTGAATTTGGGCACAGAAATTTCCAAAGTCTTGTACTTTATTTGAATTTATATTTTGTATTTTTTCTTAAAATATTCCCCCAAATTATATAAAGCTCAGGCCTACATATGTCATTCTCAATCAGGCCCTGAGTAGTAAGAAAAGCATAAACTATACTTGCTAGAAACTCAATCATAAAGTGATGAGTGGAGCCCAGCAGAAAGTGGGGACAGAACTAAATAACATGAAGAATTTAGTCAGCCCAAGGGCATCATAGGTGGAGGGAAATGACTCAGCAATCTTGTCCTTCTTTTCAGTTAGGTAATTTTGGTGAAGAAAAAGAAGAAAGTAAGGTTGAGAATTGCAGGGGAAGGCTTCCAAAATCTAAGGAAGCTAAGCAAGTCACAGCAAGCAAGGCAGATAGGAGGGAAAGTAGTGCAGCACAGCGTGTCCTCACCAGTCAGACGCCAGCTCATGCCTGGTGTGAAAGAGCCCATCATTAAATTGTCAGGAATTTTATAAGCAAGTAGTTAAATGCAGCCATTATTAAACATTAAATTATATTAATTTACTAAGTAAATTGTATTACAAAACAAAGGTAATAAATACACAGCATTCTCAGTTTCTAATTACTGTGTTTATTGTCTGTGCTTGTAATCATACAACCAGTTTAGACTGACCCGTATTATCAAGAAACAAAATGTTAAAATTGTTTTTCAGGGGCAGTGAACCAAAACTGCAAGTCATTTAGCCAGAGAAGGTGCAGAAGAGAAAATTTTGACCTAAAATAACACCTGGAACCAACAAATCCCCCTGGTAGGTAATGGAACCAAAAGGACTGGAACACGACAAAACTCAAAAGACCAACCCTTTCCAGAAGTGAAGGGTCCATTGTCAGGAAGATGTGGCATTAAAGTCCCTTTCCATACCTCACCGTAAATGGTTTGCTCGGAGGCTTGCCAAATGAAACTCATCCTGCCAGCACTTCTGCATGCCAGCCTGCCCTCCTTAATCTCTTAAATTTTACCCCAAACCCTAGACTAAGACAGATTTGAGAGCTTTGCCTCTCTGTGTCCCTTCTAGTCGACCTCACAATAAAGCCTTTTATTCTCAAAAGCTTGTGCCATGGGTATTGGCTTCTTTGTGCATCAGGCAGCAGGCCCTTACCTGGTAACATGCTCTTCAAGTGATTGATGTCTAATGTATCTAAATACTATATAATGATATGCTCTTGTACATATTGCCCCAACTCCTTATTCGACACATCATGTTGGTAGCTTGAAATCTGCCCTGGTAGGGGTGTTTGTACCACAGAAATCAGCAAACACTACAAATCACACTTTGACTTCTTGTTTTGTTGATTGTCTAGACTTAAGAAAGTCTTAAGATGAAAACATGTTAGTAATGCAGACTAAACTTTAAGCTGTGACTGTTGCCATTACTTTGTGAATAGCTCAACAAATTGAGAAATATTCTTCCAATGTTTGAAAACTATTATCTGGTTCAGCAAAGAAGTCACTCATGTTGTGAGAGAAACAAGTGAAACTCTGACGTACCTCATTATTTCACTTTAATTTTACTTATTAGAATAGATGAAAATTTCAACCAATATCTATGGCAGAAGTAAATGAGGAGAGAAGATTGTTAACCATTTACCAGCATAACACAAGTCTTAACCTATGGTCTGCAAACATCTTCCTAGGAGGTCTTTGCCCATGAGTGAACTCCAGAACGTCTATTAAATTATATTTAACACTTAGCAAGCACATAGTATACTTTCCTGAGAGATGGTCCCTAGCGTTCATCAGATTCTCAAAGAATATAATAAAGACTCTGAAAGAGTCTGATTTAACTGACTATCTCTTTCCTCCTCTGTGAATAGGAGGATTAGTTTAAGTAGGCAAAAATTCTACACCTAATGTGTGATGCAGAGTCGGTGAGCTGAGGAGTCAAAAGAAAGATTTCTTGGACTCTCAAGATCTGGCAGTAGTGCTCTTTTATTTAGAGAATAGTGTGGAATAGCATGGGGACAGGACCATGGGCAGGCAGAGCTGGTGCTGGCATGCTGCTGCTGCCGCTGCTGGCATGGGAACAGGACCCATGGGCAGTCAGAGCTGCTGTGTGGGGACAGGATCCACGGACAGTCAGAGATGCCGCTGGCATGGGGAGCTGCTGCTGCTGCCACCGCTGCTGCTGCTGCTGCTGCTGCAAACATGGGTGGAGAGTTAGGCTAAATTTAAGGCAGAGGTATATGAGTTATCTCTTTACAAAAGAAAGAATATGTTAAAAAAGTTGTTAGAATGGTATCAGTGCCAGTAGGGTTCTGGTTATTGGGTGGTCCTATAACTTTTAGATAATAATCAAACTGGATTAAGTAAACAGCAGAAGCCACCACTTAAATATTACCTTCAGCTAAAGACAAAGGAGGACGTTGGTGGGGGGGGGGGGGGGTCAGTTACATGAGGTTGCCAGGCAATAAACAACTTAAGTCCTTGCCTTCCCCATTGAGAGTTTCCACAGATAAGGCCATCCCACCTACTTCCTGGCACAGAGAGGAGGCAACCCCCACAGACGGAGATTTCCTTTACAAATGCAAATGTCTCTCAAAGGGCAAGCAAATTCCAGTCCTTGGAGCCTACTTCTCATCTGCAGTTTTAAAATTAACCAGCCTAAAATCCTCATCAATGTGTGTGTATGGGGGAGTTACCCACATCCAAGCAATTCTCCATATCAGCTGTGTGTCTCACAATTCAACTCAATTCTGACACTATCTACTCAGAGACAGCATCAATTCCACAGGTTAAGGGCTCAGACCTAAAAGACTACCCCCCCACCCCACTTCAGATGCCAATCACAAGTCCAGATTGTTACCTGTACTTCTGACCGACCGACTATAAATCAGAGGTTCCTACAACCCCCTCCTTGAGTGCAACTAGTTTGCGGCTGACAAAACTCAGAGAATCATTTTCCTTATTAGATGATCAATTTGTTGTAAAAAGATATAACTCAAGAACAGCTAGATGGAAGTGATGCATAGGGCAAGGTACTGTGAAAGGGCTCAGCGCTTCCCTGCCCTCTCCAGGCACATCACTCTCCCCAAATTTCCATGTTTTCATCATCCCATAAGCTCTCTGCACCTGTCTTTTCAGGTTTTGATGAAGGCTTCCTCACAGGCATGGCTGATTAAATCACTGGCCATTGGCAACCGGACTCAATCTCCAGCCCCACTCTGTCCCAGGAGGTGGGAGTTGGAGGGATTGGACTGAAATTTCCAACCCTCAAATTGCCTAGTCAGCCACCGGCAAGCAGCCCCCGTCCTCAGGTGCTTTCCAAGTCATCTCATTAACGTAACAAAAACACTTCTTCAGCTCTAATCACTTAAAACATGGGTTTTACGAGTTTTGTGCTAGGAATGGGATCAAAGACCAAATATATATTTATTATCTCACAATATCACAGTAAGCATTTTTGAAATTATTTTAGTTTGCAGAACTCTTTCTTCAAATGAAATCACACATGTGGAACGGTTATAAGAAATAAAAGTATACCACTTGGGGTATGGGGGTGAAGGGGAGCAGATCAAGCAACTCCAAAATATGTCTCTTTGACATATGGATTATTTTGAGCAGGTTATTTTTAAGAAACAGCTGACATAAAAATATCTGAAAACTGGGTAGAAGTTACCCTTTTGTAAGAGACATTTACATTTATAAGGGAAATCTTCATTTGTAAGGCTATCTCCCTCTCTGTACCAGGAAGAGAAGGAGGACCAAATCTGTAGAATCTCTTATGGATGGAGAAGGCACCTATTCAAATCTGCATAACAACCTGACTCTCCTTTGCTGTACTTTAGGCACCTCACTAATTGCCCTGAGGAACTCAAGGGTGGGTGTGGACGCATTTAATTGTTTTTTCCAAATTATTCTTCTTCCTTCTGTTATGTTAAGGAGATGCAATCACCAACCACTCTGAACCTGACCAGGCCTTATCACAAGAGCTACGCCTTATTTTTAATGCTAAGATCTCTCCAGAAGGAGCTTAGTCCTTATTACCATCAGCTGCAGTGCATGTGGAAGCATGTTTTCCAACAGAGCCTGAGCGAGTTGCTACCCAACCTGAAGTGAGTTTGCTCACCTGTTGTGCATCAAGTCAATCTCTGACACCGGGTGTGGTGGAAGAAAGCAGGGATTTTATTTTTTCACGGTGCTGAGCAAGGAGAGAGGGCAGCTAACAGTGAAATCCCAAACTCTCCAAAAAGCTAAAAGGAAGGGTTTTTATTTGGGGTTTTAGGTAGGGGAGGGGAAGCATATGGCCTTGCTGGTAGTAGCTTTCCCACCAGCCTGTCTTTGGCCTTGACACACTTGCAGAGAGGAGGGAGCCCGTGACCTTGCTGGTCAGCAGATTTCCCACCAGCCTGTATCTCTTTGCAGGGAGGAGATGATCCAGGTGCTTGTCCCTGGCTGTGTCTGTCTCCATGGAGGATAGTGGATTCTGGAGCCAGAAGGCTAGAGAGTAAGCAGGGAATGAGCGTTTTGGTTTTAACCCCATATACACTGGGTTTAATGTGGGGAAACTGATATCAGGGTCACTATCAAAGTGAATACCCACCTTTCCCTTTTGAATATCATCCCCCATCTGAAATAAGTGTCCCTGCTTCCCCCTTGTTTGGGGAACAATGACTTTGGAAATTATTCCACATGGTCTCCTGTTTGCTCCAAATATACTTTGCTAGACAACTATTTCTGCTGGAGAGGCTGACGTAACTCACCAGGAGACAATCCACTTTGGTTTTAGCAGCACTTTACCTGATAAGCTCTGTCAATGAAAATAATCCATAACCAATCTATAAATGAAAATTTGGGTGAGTTTATTCTGAGCTTAAATCTGAGGATTATAACCCAGGGCCTTTCTTCCCAAAGGAAGAAAGGGCACCAAAGAAGTGGGGTGCACAGAGTGGTTATATACCCCCAGAGAGGATGTTTCACATAGGATTGAAATGTCCCTTTTACAATAGTCGGGAGACTGCTCTGTCGGTACAGTGATTGATGGAAACAGCAGGTAGGTCTGCTATCTCGGTGAACACAGCAGGGTGGCAGGTCTGTTGTCTCGAGCTGGGTGGTCACAGGTGAGCTGGGTGGTCACAGGTGAGTGTAGCAATCAGTTCCTAGCCTAAGGAAAGATGCTTATCCCTAAGGAAATGCTAATGTGGGGGAAGTTGCACCTTTATCTCAAGGGCCTTTGTTCTGGCCATAGGAAATGTCTAAGCAGATATACAATGCGTGCTCAACAGCCACAGTTAGGCCCTTTTGGAAAAAGAAAGTCAGGCCGAATTAGGTTTATACCAAATGGCTTCCTCATATACTCCAATATATCCTATTGCTTGCCATTTTTATTTGTCTCCTCCCATAACTGGTTCCCCCAAATCAACATCTTCTTTTGTCTTTAGCTGGAGACAGTATTTAAGGTGATGATTTGGGCCATCATGGGGAGTTACTTAATTTTCCTGGGTATCTCCCACATATAAAGGAGGTCTACATGTTGTTAAACTTGTGTTTCTTTTCCCTGTTAATCTTTTATTACAGGGAGGTCTCAGCCAAGAACCTGTAAGAGTAGAGGATTATCATTCTTTGTTCCCTAGAGGGCAAAGAGGAACAGGGAAAATCTCCCTTGATGATCCCTCAGATATTTCTAGAACACCCCCAGCTCTCCATGAAAACCACTGGAGTAAACAATCTTTAGGACACAGTGTTGTGGGGGTCTGGAATTGGCCACCCAAAGATACTGCTCTTTGGTATGAGGATTATTTTGGGCCTGCTACTTTTAAAAATTTCAGAGATGAGAGAAACTCTGAGAAGCAGAAGTTACCCTTTGTTAAGAGACATTTACATTTGTAAAGGAAATCTCCATCTGTAAAGGTGTCTCCCTCTTTGTACCAGGAAGAAGAGGGGATGATTTTATCTCTAGAAACTCTTATCAATGTGGAAGGCAAGGACTCAAGTCTGCATAATAACCTGACTCTTGTTTACTGTACTTGTCTGGTAATCTCTCATAACTGACTCCTCCCACCCCCAACATCCTCCTTTGTCTTTAGCTGAGGGTGGTATTTAAGGTGAGAGCTTCAGCCATTTTGGTTGGTCAGTTTTTCTGGGTCTCTTCCATGTATACATGTTATAAAGCTTTGTTCAATTTTCTCCTGTTATTCTGTCTCATGTGGATTTAACTTGTTGTCCAGCAGAAGGACCCAGAGTGGGTAGAGGAAATGTTTTCCTCCCCTAAAGTGTCATTCTAAAACTCTTCATATTATTTTCCCCCTCAATACTGACAAGAACCACTGTGACAAGAAGAACATATGAAAGCAATGACTCAGCCCAAACCCATACTACCCCTATTGGTAAAGCAATGCCAGGAGAACCTCTCATGAGCAGGATTATTTAGGTCAAGAGGGATAAAAGCATGAAGAGCGCTTTCAGAGGGATATTGGTCATTGCTTATGTCTTGCACCCTTCAGATCAGCCTAGCTGCCAAAATGAACTCAGCTGACTCCACAAGACCAGGAGAAACGCCGTGTCCAGCCCTGCCCAAATATCTGGCCCACCAAATTCTAGGCTACAACAAAGAGATTGTTACTGTTCATCACTAAATTGTGGGGTATTTTGTTATTCAGCAGTCGATAAATAAAACTGGAATAGTAGTAGCTTAATCAAACAGGAAATTTACTGGCTCTCATATCTGAAAAATCCAATGAAGTTCTGGCTTCAGATGTGGCTTGATGCAATTGCTCCTAGTTTTAAAATTCTCTGACTTTGAGTTAATGCCACTCTCAGGCCACTTCTCTTGGTTGTAAGATGGGAGCTGGCCAGTCTTATCTTCACAACTTCAAGATCAGTGGAAAGAGAGAACCCATAAAGTGTTACTGGCTACTTTCCAGAGTCCAGAAATTCACCTCAATTAGACTGACTGAGGCCCCCAACCCATCACTAATCACTGTTGTCATACAGATTGGATACGTTAACTGGCTTCCAGCCTGTCTCATGCATTACATTTTAAACCAGGGTGTTAATCTGTATTCACCTTTTTAAAAATTTTATATACTTTATGGTGCTTTGATATCTTGAGGGCTTGCAGACCTGGGCAGGCACTACTCCTCACAGGGTTAGTTAATTCCTAGAGATAGGAAACAACTCATCTGTGAGCATGACTTTGATATATCCATCAACAAATTTCAAGTCCATACCACTCCCATCTGCCTCGTTTTGCCTGTCTCCTGAAGTTCAGATAGCACCCCCTTCCCTAAATCACCCCAGGGCCAGGTACCAGATAACTAGAGACCATTGTATATCCCAGACTCCAGCAAAATTATCCAGACTAGCCAGTCTTAAACCTGCTCAGCTGCTTACCTTGCCTCACCCATTCCTCACTGATAAAGACTTTTGCCCACCTTTTCCCCTCACTCCTTCTGCCTCATAACCAACCCTGGTGCTTCCCCATGTGACCTGCCATGGTATGGCATGCCTCCTCTTCTTGGGAACTGTAAGCAACAAATGCAAATTATCTCCTGATCTATTGACCTCACCATATCTGCATAAAACAAAGTCCTAGGTACATTTAAAAACAACATTACCAAGGTCACATGTCCTGAGAGTAAGGTGGTTCATCCAACAAAAAACAGCAGATATTTCTGGAAAACACATATTTAATCATAAGTATCCACAAAATATGATCGTTAGTATATTAGTTTCCTGTTGCTACTGTAATGAATTATCACAAATTTAGTGGCTTAAGCAACACAAATTTATTATCTTACAATTCTGGAGATCAGAAGTCTGAAATGAGTCTCACTGGGCTAAAATCAAGGTGTCAGCATAGCTGTGCAAGGTTTAGGAAAGAATTCATTTTCTTGCCTTCTCCCATTTCTAGAGGCTACTTGCATTCTGTGGCTCACTGCCATTGTCCATCTTCAAAGCCAGTAACAGTAACAGTTCAAAGTCAGTCAATTCTTTCTTACAATGCCATCTCTCTGATTCTGGCTCTTCTGCCTCCCTGTTCCCCATTTAAGCACCTTAGTGATTACATTGGGCCTATCCATATAATCTAAGATAATTTCATTCTAAAGTCAACTGATTAGCAGACTTAATTCCATCTGCAACATTAATCCCCCTTCCTATGAAACATAATATGTGTGGGTAAGGAAAATACTTTTCCTTCTACATTCCTAGGTTCTTGGCTGAGATCTCCCTGTAATAAAAAGAGAGATTAACAGGAGGAAAACAAACAAATTTAATAACATTTATATCTCCTGTATACACAGGAGATACCCAGGAAAACTGAGAAACTCCCTGAAATAGCCCAAGCCATCACCTTAAATATCATCTTTAGCTAAAGATGAAGGAAAGATGGTGGGGGGAGGCCTGTTATGGGAGGTTACCAGGAAAAGCACAGTAACAAGTTACAAGGGTTTTTGTTATGAGAGAGGGAGAGACCTTATAAAAGGAGATTCCTCTTATAAATATAAATGTCTCTTACAAAACAGTAACTTCTACCCAGTTTTCAGAGCTTCTCTCATGTCTGCTGTTTCTTAAAAAATAATCAGCTTGAAATGATCAATAGGCCAAAGAGGCATATTTTGGTGTAGCAAATTCTGCTCCCCTTCACATGTGACGCAGAAGATGTTTCTGATCCATAATGCTGAGGCACACAGGCTTGGATATTCTAGAGCATGGTATTGGTGGCAGAGAAAAATTGTAGTATTCTCCTTTATTATCAAATTTTTACAGAAAAATCCATAGTCCCCAGCACCTAGTATATGCTGAATAATTGTTTGTTGAACTAACCTGATAAACCAATACCTTAGAGGTTGCCATCTTCTATAAAAAAGTAATTTTAAAATGTGTTCCATTCTCCAGAAAGAAAGGAAATTTTAAAAAGGAAGCCTATTAGACAGGTAGTGAAATTTTTTTTAAAAGGGCAGCAGACCAGAATAACCCCAGGAGGTAGGTACAGCAAAGTCAGTCTAGATTTAAGTGCCTCATTTGGGGTGTCGATAGGTGGCTCCCCAAACACCATCAACACAATCTGCTGGCCAAAGAAAGCTGGGTTTATTGCTCACTTCAGTAAGGAAGAACATCACCTGGCAAAGCTTTGGCAGTATCTCAGAGTGGCGGTGATAAAGTCAGAATTTATTGAGGATTAGCAGTTTGATTTAAGATGAGAGGCTTGTGACGATTGAGTCAGGATCATGATGAGGTTCAGGACATGCCACTCCAAAATACGGCACCTTGACATATTGAATATTTTAAGTTGAAGGAGTTTGAGAAAATGGCAGATAGAAGAAGGTTACTCTGACCTTCTCCCTGTCCTCGACCCCTGAAATAGGTCATAAACCCTCATGTGAGAAGTGCCCTCCTCGTATCCAGAGGAAAGGAGCATCCTCATCTCTGAAGACAAAGGAATGCTGTGAAGAATTCTAACCAACAGGCCTTGCTAAGTTTCCTCCAGTTTACTACACTTACCTCATGCTCTCTGAACTATCATATTTCCACACAACTGCCCACTCTTCAAACCTAGCATAAAAATATTCAGGGCTATTTCTTTGGGTCTTCATTTTCTTATGAAGGATCCCATGTCACATAAAACTTACATTAAGTAAATATAATTTATTACATTTATACAGGGCTCACAAAAGGCCCTTGGCCAGCTGACTGGGTCAGACACCTGGAGTGAAAATCTTCCAAGAATTTACTTGTCACCTGTGGATCCTGAGACTTAGATGATCATGTTTTGTCTTGGGTAGATAATTACTAGTTACCAGTAAGCGTGGAGTAACTAGCTTTTCCCAAACTCTACTCTGTGATCTTAATATGTATTTTGTTTTAAAAAATGTCCCATATCAACTTAATTTGGGAAATGCTGGATTAAAAGAGCCCAATGTATCCATGAGTCTTCCACCATGTTGTTGCTCCAGCTTCAATTCCCAATTGTCTGTGTCCAAGGCCTGGAAGATGCTTGTGTTACTGTCCAAGGGGGGGTCGTTTGTCCACAAGACATGCCAATAGTCAAGAGGTAAGGTGGTAGGAGAGAAAGAGTTTTTTATTACAGCTTGTTAGCAAGAGGGAAGATGGCTGACTAATGTCCTAAAGAGCCAGCTTATAAGACAAACACTATAGGCCAGTTATATACTGGGCTGGTCTCCAGGTAGAGAAGGTAGCTTGTCTCCAGGTTGGGTAGACATCTGGTCCCAGTTCCTGATAGTCCCTTGTTTTACTGGATATGCATCAGAGACCAGAGCAACACCCTATACCCTGATCTTTCAGTTGTCATTGATGATGGCTATTATACGCTCTCTGCCCAGGGGTCATCACATTCCTAGAGAACTCAAAAGAACAAATTTATCATCTTATCACAGCTTAGATGGGCCATAAAATCTACAGAACCTGCAAATCCCTCAGAGACAGACCCTTACTTATCTAGGCAAACTAAAGCAAAGATTCAAAGGGGCTGGTGAGTCAGGGTTAGTCAGTCAGAAGTCACTCAAAGTTACAATATGGTTTCTTTCCTTGCAATATGGCTTCCCTTATTCCAGCCTTGTGTTGAGCCAGTATCACTTGGAGGAGCTGCACTGCAGTGGCTGCTGGAGAGACTCACCCTGAGAATAAAAAAGACCCCACTCTGTAAGACCTATTTTCTGTGTCTCAAGCAGGGCTGGGTTCTAAGGGGAGAAGGAATGAAAGCTCTCCTCTTAGATTCTGTCTCATAAGATGTTGCCTGATGAAAAATCATGTTTCTATTTAGAACCTCATGAAGACAAGTGAAAATAAGTCCTTCTGTTTCTGGTCTTCACTGAAGCAGCCAAATAGTCAGTCAATATCTGCTTTTCTTCCATTATCCTCAGCCTGTCTCACACTTGCTGTCCTGTGATTGCAATCAAAGCCTTTACTCCCATCTAGTTACAAAACAATTGTCCTATGCGCGTCAACAGTTCTAGGTACCCGCAAACCAGAGGAGTGGTTTTCAGCAGCTCAGTTAGCAAATTCTGACTTATATAAAGCAGATAGTTTCTTTACTTCAGGCTTTTCAGAGGTTAAATCTACTAACATGCAAATTTATTTGGCCCAAATTCTTTTTGCATGACACACCCTGTGATGGCTCACAAAACCCAAGTTTTCAACAGATTCTCAGAACACACATTAGGGAAATAACTTCACAAGTCTTCTCTGCTCAAAATTGAGAAGTAGAAAGCCAGACAGGCTTCTCTCTGGGCTCTATTCCATTCTTGGGATTTCTCTTAGTGATGGGTGAGGGATACAAAATATCTATGTTTCTGAAAAGCCTGTGTCAAACAAATCCTACATTTAAAGCATATCAAATTTTAGGCACTCAGGGACTCATAGAGCTTACAATATCTGTAAAGTTTAGAATTTTCTAAAAGAATTCCTTTATAGGCTTCTGCCTTCCTTAACTCTAGAATCCAGTAAAAAGCAAAATTTGGTTAATTGATCCTCATCAGAGGCAGGTACAACCACTTTGGAAAAAACTATTTGTGAATACCTATCAAAGCTAAGCATACTTATGGCCCAGAAATTCCACTCCCGGTGCTTGCCTAACAGAGGTGAGTGCTTATCTCTACCAAAGATATGTACAGGAATGAGAAAGCTTTGTTAACGGCCCCAAACTGAAAACAGCCCATGTTCCATTAACAGTATCATGAGTAAACAAATGTGAAATCTTTGTAAAAAATGAAAGAATTATTGATCCACACAATGACACGGATAAATTTCTCAAAGATAATCTTGAAAGAAGTCAAAACAAAAAGTATAACGTATATTCTATATGATTCCATTTACATAAATTTTTTTAATTTTATTTATTTTTTTCAGATGTACATCACAATATATTTCGAATTCTTTGTAGATTACATCATGTTCACTGCCCAAAAACTAATTATAGTCCATCCCCTCACATGTGAGCCTAATCACCCCTTTTGCCCTCCCCTTTTTCCCTATAGTAACGGCCAATCCAATCTCCATTGCTATGTGTTTGTTTGTTGTTGTTTTTATCTTCTACTTATGAGTGAGATCATATGGTATTTGACTTTCCCCCTCTGACTTATTTCACTCAGCATAATACCCACAAAGTCCACCCATGTTGTCACAAATGGCCAGATTTCATCACTTCTTATATTTGAGTAGTATTCCATTGTGTATATATACCACATCTTCTTTATCCATTTGTCCCTTGATGGGCACCTAGGTTGCTTGCAAGTCTTGCCTATTGTGTATAATGATGCAATGAACACAGGGGTGCAGGTATCTTTATGTCTTTGCATTTTCAAGTTCTTTGGATAAATACCCAGCAGTGGGATAGCTGGGCCATATAGTAGATGTATACTTAATTTTCTGAGGATACTCCATACTGCTTTCCATAGTGGCTGCACCAGTTTGCACTCCCACCAGCAGTGAACAAGTGTTCCCTTCTCTCCACATCCTCTCCAACACTGGTTGTTTCCTGTCTTGTTAATTATAGCCATTCTGACCAGAGTGAGGTGATACCTCATTGTAGTTTTGATTTGCATTTCCCTGATAGCTAATGATGTTGAGCATCTTTTCATATGCCTGTTGGCCATCCGTATATCTTCTTTGGAGATATCGCTGTTCATATCCTTTGCTCATTTTTTAATAGGACTGTTAGATTTTTGTTGTTGAGCTGTATGAGTTCTTTGTATATTTTGGATATTAACCCCTTATCTGAATTGTAGCCCAAATAATGTCCATAACATTGTGACTGGGTGATATATCTCTAAATCTCTTTTGATATATATTCCTCCTTCATCTCTTTTTTCTTGCATTTTTTCTTGCTTTTTAACTGATAATTAACATGTTTCTCTGATTCCTATATTTTATCTAAAGTTGTAGTTGAATCTAAAGGCAACACTACTTTACAAGTGCTCTTATATGCTCTCACCATAAAGTCATGAATTTTATTTGTCTTTGACATTATCAGCTCATGGTGATGATTGTCAATCTATTAATTCATTAGAGGTTATAAAATGATGATTTCATATTCTATCTTTTTTTCACTTGTTAACTAAAATACATCTATAAGGAGAAAGTTTATCAACTATTTTGTTACCTAGAGGTTTAGGAAAGGCAGGTAAATGATTAACTCTTATTCTTAATTAGCCAGTTTTCAAAATAATAAGTTGATTGCTTAGTACCCTTCAAAGGTGACCAATGAGTTTTTAACTACATTTTTTAGAATAATATGAACTCGTGCATTTAAACCTATTCATAGTGTTTAAATTAATTGTAGTTATTATCCTTATCAATGTTCAAACTATATCATCTCTGGCCAGCAGGAGCCTCTTCAAGCTGGCTACTGAGTTTTTGTCACATAATCCTTGTAGTAGTTGGTTCAGCCTACCACAAAAAGATATTACAAACTAATGGGCTTAAACAACAGCAATTTGTTTTCTCACAGTTCTGGAGGCTGGAAGTCCAAGATCAAGGTGCCAGCAAGATTGGTTTCTGGTGAGGCCCCTCAGCCTTTCTTCTGTACACAGATGAAGAGAGAGAGGAAGAGATCGGATGTCTCTCCTTCTTGTTATTAGGACATCAGCTCTATCAGATTAGGGCCCCACCCTTATAACCTCATTTTCACCTTAATTACCTCCCTAAAGGCCCTATTTTCAAATACAGTCACATTGGGGGTTAGCACTTCAATGTGAATTTTAGGGGGACACAATTCAGTTCATGACAACCCTAGTAGGCTTTGATGCCATCCTTGCTTTCTTTCAAGACAAGATATTCTTGGCTTAATCATCTTGTACCTTTCCTAGCCTAGACCTGGAATCAACCATTTCAATAAATGCTTTCTTATTTTTTTCTTTATTAAAGTAATATGTGTGTGTGTGTAGTTTTTTAAATTTTGATAAATGTGTACATTCATGGAACTAACACTCTAATCATGACGGAATATTTTTACTACCCCAGGAAGTTCTTTTCTGCCCAAGTCTAGTTAATCCTACCCTGTCTACCAAGAAGCAACCATTATTTTGATTTCTGCCACTATAAATTGACGTTGCTTATTCTTGCTCTTCATATAATTAGAAGTATACATTACGCACCCTTTTGTGTGCATACTGGCTTCTTTGGTTCAACATAATATTTTTGAGAATCATTTGTGTTATTACATGTATTGGTAATTCATGTTATTATCCTTTCAGTCATCAGTAAATAGAACTCTGCCAGTTATCCCAGAGCTCCCTCCAAGAGCTTGTCCCAATCATAACTCTCTTCCTCCCTCCCAGAGTAACTACTCTCCTGACTTTCTAGTTATCATTTCTTACATTTCTTTGTGGCTCTATCATTCAAATGTACATCCTTAAATACTATAGGTTAACCCTCCCCATGTTTTTACATGTCTTCTAGTTCTTTTAATCTACATATTTTTCCTCCATTCCTTTCTTTTCCTTACAGTTTGCCATCTGACCTGTCAAGTTTCTCATGGTCAGGCTCTTGGTCGTGGTTGCTTTCAGTATGTTCCTCTGTCCCCTGTATTTTCTGCACATTGGCAGCTAGAGCCAAAGGCTTGACCAGACTCATGTCTGATCCTTTTTACAAGATTGTGTATCTTAGTGTCTCCTTTTGTGATATCAACCATTGATGATCATCATCTAAATCCTTTAATTTGTTGGGGGTTGTAAAATTGTGAAACTCTATTTCCATCATTTCATTTTCATGAAATGTTTCCCTCATATACTATTTGGTGAATCAGTAGGACAGGTCATACATGGAGGTCAGGAGTTATTCTGGATTCTTTCCCTTTATTTATCAGTTTTCAAGAGAATTGATTTCCTGTCATTCTCAGAATGTGACTGACTATACTTTTAAGTATGCAATTTGAACTTAAACATATTTTATGTGTTCCAAGACCTATCTTTACTAAAGCTTAAATTGTTTTATCTTTGGTGAGTGGGAAGCTCTTCAAATTGGCTTCTGTCTTTTGACATGACTCTATTAGTCTTTGAAGCTTCCTTGCTCTCTGGTATATCACGGTGTCCCATAAGCATCTCATACATTTAATGCCTTGGACCTAGAATCAGCCATTTCTCTACTAAGCCTTGTGTTTTTTAGTGGGAAATGGTATTTCAAGACAATAAAATGGGTGCCAGGGATGCACATTGTGACTGAGTTGTCCGTGTTTCTAGACGTGTGTCATCAATTGCTGCATAACAAACTATCCCAAAATCTAGTGGCTTGAAGAAACAACAATCTTTTATTTTCTCACAGTTCTGCAATTTGGGCTAGGCTTGGTGTGGACCATGAATGTCTGTCTCACACAATGTCAGAAGGGACATCTCCACCAGGGCCGGATAATCACTCACATGGATGGCAAATAACTGCTGTCATCTGGCAGCCCAGCTGGGGCTGTCAGCCAGGGTCTCAATTGTCTCCCTGCATGGCTTTTCCACACTGCTAAGTAGAGCTGCTCACAGGATGGCAGATGGTTTCTAACAGGGAGTATCCTAAGAGCTAGCATGCCAAGAGTTCAAACCTCAATGTGCAAGAACTTATCAAGCATCTGTTTGCATGACGTTTGCTCATGACTCATTGATTATAATGCGTATCCCAAAGTCAGTGTGGATGGGAGCTACACAAAGGCAGAGAGGTGTGGTTTATTGGGGGCCGCCACAGTAATAGGATAGCCATACAGACTTTCCAGTGAGCAGAGCTTGTGTTCCTTCTAGTTTATTTTTAATGATATTTTCCTTGTGTTTCTACTTCTTCCTTGAATTCTGTCTCATTATTTCTGAGTTTTCCAACTTATTTATGTTCTTTCATGTCTTTTATCAACTTCTTGATGTCTTTTAATTAGCTTTAAAAATAGGTTACAGTTTTGATCTGTTTTATGAGCACTTTCTGGTGCATTTTTTGCTATTTTTAGGAATGTTATTCAGTTTTTTATTCTTATAATAATTTTGTACAAAATTTAACCTTGATGGCTTTCTTTTGTCCACTTTTATGTGAGATTAGTGTTTGTGTTTTACATGAGGTTAGTTTTCCTCTTTTAGAGAGAAAAACTTTTAAAACTAGGCTAAGTTCACAGAGCTTCTTTTTCTGTGTTCGCATAGTTCTAAAGCATTTGGAACAACACCAAATATTGGCAAGGAAGTAGAGAAACTACATCACTGATACATTGCTGATGGGGATATAAAAGGGCACAGCCCCTCTGGAAACCTGCTTAGCAATTTCTTAACCAACTAAACATGCAACTATAATATAGTCCAGTAATTGCACTGTACACAAAAACCTCTACAGGAATGTTTATAGCAGCTTTATTGGTAATAGCTAAAAACAGGCTAGTTGTCCTTTGACAGGTAAGTGGTTAAACAGACTGTAGGACATCCATACCATGTAATACTACTCAGTAATAAAAGGAAGGAACTATTCACACTTGTAACAACCTGGATGAATCTACAAGGAGCTATACTGAGTGAAAACAACCAATCACAAAAATTACTTACTGTATGGTTCCATCTATATACTGATTCCATTTATATAATGATACTACAATGGTAAAATCACAGAGATGGAGAACAGATCAGTGGTGGCCAGTAGGGTGGAGGAAGAGAGAGAGGGAGGTAGGCAGATGTGGTTATAAAAAGGCAACATGAGAGGTCCTTGTGGTGTTGGAACTGTTCAGTATTATTGACTGTGGTAGTGGGTACACTAACCTACATATGTAACACAATTGTATACAACTAAATATGCACATACACAAATGTGCATAAATAAATCTGGGAAAACATAAATTAGGTCAGTGGATTGTATCAATGTCAACATCATGGTTCTCATATTATATTTTTGCAAGATGTTACCATTGGGGAAAATTGGGTAAAATGTACAGAGGATTTTTCTGTATTATTTCTTATAAGTGCATGTGAATCTATAATTACCTCAATAAAAATTTCAATTAAAAGTCACACAAAATTTGGCTGTTTATTTCTAAGACTTTCTGGGTCTGTTCCTGTCTCCTACTTTTACCTAGATGTTCTCCTTCTCTTGATTTTATTGTTCTGCTCACATTTGTTTCCACACTCAGCAGTTTTCCCTCACAGTGAGTTCCTATTTTGGAAGACAGCCTTGCTTGCTGATCTGTTTCAAAAATTCATAGGGCTGGAATGCCCCAGCCCTACAGACCTTGCCACAAACTCCTTACCCTTACTTCTATTAAAGAGGGCAATGTCTCTGCCCAGTTCAGAGTTCAATTTGCTCTTCTCAAATTCACCAACTAACTCTTGCCAGTGAATATGCTTGGTTATTGTAAGGTCCTCCTATTCCAGGGATCTTGAGTTTCCCCATTGCCTTCTCTGATTTCTTTTCTTTTTTTTGGACTCACATGCCTACACCATGTCAATCTTATGAGTTTTGGTAGGTTGTCCCTATTCACTTTCTTTTTGAGGGTTTAAGTAGAATGCCCCTTCATATACTTTTGTTATAAAACAAAAATATGTTTTTATTAATTTTTTTATCACAATTTTTTATTAATATTTGCATGTATGGAGTTCACAGAAAAGAAGGAAAACTCAAAGAAGCAGTTAGACTGGGGAGTTTAAATACAGTTTTCACAAAGGAAAAGAGAGTTTGGGCTTCAAAGAATGATAAATTGTGGCAAAATGTCTGTGGACTTTTTCTTTTCTTATCTATTTCCTCTATCTTTTGTGAGTATTCTAGAATATCCAAAAAGTATGCTCCCCCCACTGCTACCATCTTTCCAGAATTCCCAAAGATAATCCTGCCTCTTTTTTTTAATGTGTGGATATACTACCTTCCTTGATTGTGTCCCACCTTGCCAAGAGTGTGACTGGATGACTCCTTCGACATCCTAGTGATAAAGAAGAAGACACATGTAAAAGGAACATTTAAAATAGCTCCTGATGTATTTTCTATTGCAGAGATTTTCTTTTCCATGCTGCCTTTTTGCTATTAAGTTTAACTTGTGAGACTGAATGCTCTTGGGGAGGGAAAGAGAATTCTGCTTACAATGAACTCTATAGAATGAAAAAGATGTAGGTAGGGTTAATTACTCCAGGTCAAGAAGGAGAAGTAAAATCCCTTTTAAAGAGAAAAAAGAGATGATTGAAAGAGACTCAGCCCCTCTGGCCTGGGCCTTGATCTGGGGTGGTGGATGGGGCACAAGAACTGCAGAGTGATGTCCAGATAGGTTGAGAGAGAAGTCAAGAGCAAAGGAACTTGTGCCCCAAATCCTGATAGGAATTCTGGGAGATTACCTTATAGGTTGCCCCTGTATCAATGTAGGGCAGCTTCATAGAATAGTATAGCACAGGAAACCTTTTCCTCTCCCTTCTTGGGTTTATTTGCAGGGGCCTTCTAATTGAATTAACAAAAGACAGATTCACAAGAGAAATGGCTCACAATTTTTTATTAATATTTGCATGTATGGAGTTCACAGAAAAGAAGGAAAACTCAAAGAAGCAGTTAGACTGGGGAGTTTAAATACAGTTTTCACAAAGGAAAAGAGAGTTTGGGCTTCAAAGAATGATAAATTGTGGGACAGTGACTAGGAAATATATAGAGGAACTAATGGAATAGAAGGGCTATTTTAGTAAGGTCTGTTTACACAAACTCATCTGGCATCAAGTCTCCATCTTTGATGATGAGTCTCTCTCCCTGGTGTGGGACAAGGGGCATTTTCCTCAAAGTGAAATTTGTGCTCTACTTTTAGACATGTAAGGGGAGGGCAGAGAACTCTTCCTGCATCTATTGCCAGTAGCACAAAATAATTATTATACAGAGGTGGCATATTTTGGCTGGCGTATTCTGATCTCCCATAGGCACAGTGTTGTGTTCTCTTGATCAGAGAAGACCCCAGAGCTAGCACTTCTACAGCTCTGTAGTTACACTATGGTACATAAGGTATTCAAAATTCTGTAGACCTCAGGTGGTAACATGGAAGATAAGTAAGAGTTAAGAGACTCTGTGTCTAACTTGGGGGTCCCCAAGGTGAGATGACCCTATAGGGGAGCAGAATTTGCCACCCCAAAATGTATCTCTTTGGCTTGATTATTTTTTGGGGGGGAGGGAGTTTGGTGAGGAAGATTGGCCCTGAGCTAACATCTGTTGCCAATCTTCCTCTCTTTTTGCCTGGGGAAGATCATTGCTGAGCCAACATCTGTGCCAATCTTCCTTCACTTCGTATGTGGGATGCCACCACAGCATGGCTGATGAGTGGTGTGTAGGTCTGCACCTGGGATCCAAACCCACAAACCTTGGGTTGCCAAAGCAGAGCACATGAACTTAACCACTACACCACTACACCGGCCCCTGGCTTGATTATTTTTGACAACAAATGACTCAGGAAGAAACTTTGACCTCCCCCTAACTGCCTAAAAGAATTTGAGATAGAAGGTCTGTTCCAGGAAGGAGCTATCACCGCAAATAACTCTAGCATAATATGAACTAGGTGTGGTGGACAGGGAGGAAGGTAGCAAGGCCCATTTGATCAGAGTCCTATGTTCCAATGTCTCTGCAAGGCATGGCAAACATTTGTTTGTCAAACATTTGCTTTTTCATCTCCATGTGAACTGCCTTCCTCCCCTTTGAAGTCCCAAACCACAACCCCCAACATCCTCCTTTGTGTTTAGCTGAAGATGGTATCTAAGGTGGTGGCTTTGGCCATTTTCGTGAGTTACTCAGCTTTCCAGAGTTTCTCCCGTGTGTACATGTTATTAAACTTTGTTTGGTCTTCTCCTGTTGTTCTGTTTCATGTCAACTTAATTCTTAGACCAGCCAGAAGAACCTAGAAGGGTACAGGAAAATTTCTTCCTCCCCTACAATCCTTAGAAGAAGCTTAGGGAGAATAGCTCAGGCCAGGAACTGACTAGAAGAAACAGCTGAGACTCAGAGGATAGGAAGCACCTGGGAGAGCTGAGAAGAGGCTGAGTCCCCAAAGGGGACCACCCATGACTGACAGCAGGGAGGGTCATGAGCTGTACCTACACCCTTAGACAATTCTTCAGTAGTAAAGGCAGTGAGAACAGAGGCCAATGCCCAGAAACCAGGTGACAGAAGTAAGATTTTGGGTGGAAAACTCTTCCTTTTCTGAATCCAGTAGTAGGGGCCCTACAAATTATCTGATGATAAACAAAAAACAGAAGAAAGATGGGGTTTATTTATGCATGCATGTAGCAGCAAGAGTCCTCAGTGATGAGTAACTTGCCCAATAGCCAGAGATAAAACGTTTATAGACCAAACTTCCTAAAGGGTAAGGGTGGTTTAGGGCTTCATTAGGAAGGTGTGGAGGTTCTATTGAGCTTTTTGATGCTAATAAAAATGGACAGTCTGTCTCCATGGCAGCTAAATTCATAGGAGACACCCTTGGAGGGGGGTTAATGGCAGCTGTACTTTCTGGAGGCTCTGCTTTAGTCAGTTAAGGGACATTCAAGTAAGATTTCCTTCTGCATTTTCTTTAGCTCAAATGTTTTCACTTCAAAATAATTTTTATATCAACTCTGGGCATCTCAGTGGGTCTCCGCAAAGGTCAGCAACAGCTACCAGGAAAACCCAGCATTCAGGCCAGGTCACCCTAATCCCATGAGGGTGAGCTGTCACACCAGGAAGGAGTGGGGAGAGGGCTGGAAGGAGAGAGCTACCCTGAGACAGGTTATGGCTTCAAATTTACTGGATCACCACTAACTGGAAAAGTAACATCTGCATTTATTTAGTCATTGGTGAAAATGAGAGCTTCAGAGCAAGCAAGCAAGCAAGCATGGAAAATAAAGGGATTTATTCTTTTTCCTGCAGCATATATCAATTCTTTTTTTTCAATTATTTTATTAAGGTCATGATGGTTTATAACATTGTGTAATCTCAGATGTACACAATTATTTATCGGTTTCTGTATAGACTGCACCATGCTCACCACCAGTAGTCTGTTTTTTATCTGGCACCACACATCTGTGCCCTTGTACCTCTTATGCCCACCCCCAATGCTCTTCCCCTCTGGTAATCACTGATCTGTTCTCTTTGTCCGTGTATTTGCTTGTCTTCCACTTATGAGTGAAATCATGTGGTATTTGTCTTTCTCTGTCTGGCTAATTTTGCTTAACATCATACCCTCAAAGTCCATCCATGTTTTTGCAAATGGGATGATTTTGTCTTTTTTTATGACTGAGTAGTATTCCACTATACATATATATATATATGTATATATATATATCAATATATCTATATATATATATATATATATCTCACATCTTCTTTATCCATTCATTTGTAGAAGGGCACTTGAGCTGTTTCCACATCTTGGCTATTGAGAATAATGCTGCAGTGAACATAGGGGTGCATGAGTCTCTTTGTATTGTAGATTTCAAGTTCTTTGGGAAAATACCCAGTAGTGGAATAGCTGGGTCACATGATATTTCTATCTTTAATTTTTTGAGAAATCTCCATACTGTTTTCCATAGCATCTGTACCAGTTTACATTCCCACCAGCAGTATATGAGGGTTCCCTTTTCTCCACATCTTCTCCAACACTTGTTGGTTTTTTGTCTTGCTAATTATAGCCATTCTGACAGGTATAAAGTGATATCTCATTACAGTTTTCATTTGCATTCCCTAATAATTAGTGACGTTGAACATCTTTTCATGTGCTTGTTGGTCATCTGTATTTTTTCTTTGGAAAAATGTCTGTTTATATCCTCCGTCCATTTTTGGATTGGATTGTTTGTTTTTTTGTTGCTGAATTGTATGAGTTTTTTATATATTTTGCAAATTAACCCCTTATCAGATATATGATTTGCAAATATTTTTTCCCAGTTTGTGGGTTGTCTTTTTGTTTTGTTGATGGTTTCAGTGATGGTTTCCTTTACCTTGCAGAAGCTTTTTAGTTTGATGTAGTCCTACTTTTTTTTCTTCTGTTTCTCTTGCCTGAGTAGACATGGCATTCAAAAAGATGCCTTCAGCATATGTAAATTCTTGTGGGCAGTGTCTACTCTCTCTTATATCACAACTCCTCCAGAGTTGGTGAGGAACATCACCTCCTAAAGTGATTCTTTTCAAAACTTTTCAAAGGCACAGTGTCTCCCAATCTGAGGCCAGGGAAGCCTTCATGTGCCTAGCAGAGCTTCTGGAAGTCATGGAAAGAGAGAAAGAGAGAGCCTGGAAATTGGTGCTGGATGATTTCTTGAATAATTAAAAATATCCAGAACAATTTAAAAATTGATAAAGTATATTTTGGTTAGTTAATTTGTGTGTAATTGTACCTAAGTAGAATTATGAATAGGAAGCACTTGATGATATGGTTTTTTGTGGTCCCTAGGAACCATGAGACTCCAGTGTTAGCCTCCACACTCTGTTTCTGGGTCTCAGTATTCCCCAGGTAGACCCAGACCAGACCCTCCGCTGCCTCCTTTTCGCTTTCTGATGAAGTCTGCACTTGTGCTAAAGCACTACAGCTCCTTGTGCACCATTGAAGGCCACTACGTTTAAGGAAAAATAGAAATGTTTGAGGAAAAATAGAAATAATCATGGTCAGAGGATCCAGCTACTCCCTGGGCTAAGAAACAAACAATAACTTAAAAAGACTGTCTTACCCAGTCTGACGTTTGTGAAGGAAAAATTATTGTCATGCTGCTTTAACTCTTCCATTGGCTGTCTCTCCTGGAAACAGACTGAGTCACTTACTGCAGATGGAGCAGGAGAACACTGTTAACACAGGGAAATTCCAAGCTGAGGGGTCAGGGGCAGGTTACTCTCGGGCAAATTCCTTCTCATAATTCCTGATTGTGATTTGTATGTGACTACAGCTGGCTCTAAAGCAACATGTGGGTTTGGCATTGAGGAGTTCCCTGTAGAATTATCTAGCTTACTGTTTTTTCACACAAAAAAAGTACAAAGAGACAGACAAAAGGCCCTACTCAAATCAGTAACTGCTGTTAGCTGAAGGTTGTCCTTTACGCTCTGCAAAGACAATGATTCTTAGACTTTACTGCATATTAAAATCAACTGGGGAGATTTGACAAATGCAGGTTCCCTGCCACACCTCAAGTGAACCGAATCTAAACCTCAGGATGAGACCCAGGCACCCATGTTTTTAAAAATTCCCTCAGGTGAACCCCTTATGCAGCCAAGTCTAAGAACCATTGTCCTAGGAGGGACTTCAGGAATGATGACACTGAATCAAAAACATGGGCTCCCAATGGAATTAAGGAATGGAATGGGCTTCTCCCCCAATTCAGAGAGAAACCACCAATGAGAGGACAGGACCTTCAGCACAGATTGCAAATATAATCATACCATTACACATGGGTATTTATGAGTGGTTGACAAGCACCTCTTCCTCCTCTAGCTACACGTGCAATTAGCAAAAAGATCTCTAGTTTCCTAGGCTGTTCTGGGTCAATCAATCAATTAACAGTTACTCAGTCCAAGCATGGGGGGATTATAGCCACAGGATGCTAACAGTTTTTGTTTTGCTGAATGCAAAGATGGGAAATGCTCCGTGCCCTCTTCTGGGAGTTGATAAATTGATCAAAGGCTTGGATAATGGGCCCCTGCAGAGAACTTAAGTAACACCACATGTGCTCACTGAGAAGTGACCGGCAGGGTTATATGAGGTTAGAGAAGAGACAGGAGAAGTCAGTGAGGGCTTCTTGGGAAAGGGCCTGAACTAGGCTGGCAGACCTCACTGAAGCAAGGGGGTTTCCTGACCCTGACTATTATCAACACCGAGGTTTTTTGATATGTGGATGACATAATGCAAATAATTTCAGCAAACATTTTTGAGCCCCTCGTATATGCCAGGCATTGTCCTTGGGCCTGAGAACACAAAGTAAACAAAATAGATACACCCCCTCTTTGCCTTCCAGGACCTTAGAATCTGACTTCTCCCTACATCACTCTAATGCCCTTGGTCTGAATTACTCAAATACTCTCTGTACTGGGTTGAATAGTGGCTCCTGCAAAATTCATGTCCACCAGGAACCTCAGCATGCAGCCTTATGTGGGGTAAGGGTGTTGGCCAACCTAATTAAGTTAAAGAGCTTAAGATTTTCTTGGCTTAGAGTGGGCCCTAAATCCAATGACAGGTATCCTTATAAGAGACAGAAAAGTAGAAATAGATATAGACACAGAGAGGAAGGCTATGTGAGGAGCAAGGCGGAGACTGAAGTAATATGTCTACAATTCAAAGAATGCCACGGATTGCTGGCTACTGGAAGCTAAAAGAAAGGCATGAAATGGATTCTCTCTCAAAGCCTCCAGAAGGAACCAACCCTACAGTCACCTTGATTTCAGATTTCTCATCTCCAGAAGTGTGAGAGAAGAAATTTCCCTTGTGTTAAGCTGCCTAGTATTTTTGCCTGGTAATCTTTTACGCAGCCCTAGGAAACCAATACATCCCCTAACTTGGCTTCCTTCCTCTGCACTTGTCCTCCACAGCAATCAGAGTAACCTTTCTGGGACCCAGGTCATATCATCCACTGCTTTAATCAAGCTCTCCACGGGCTCCCATCTTATTCAGAGCAAAAGACAGGGTCCTTTCAAGGAACTTCAAAGTCCTTAGTATTGGGGAGTGGCAATCAGCCCAGTTACCTTTCCAGCCACATCTCTTAAACAAACCCCTCATGAGCCCTCCACCTCCAGAACACTGAGCTCTAGTCACTCTGAAATGTTCCTGGAACTCCTTTTCCACCTGCCTCGAAGGCTTTTCTCCCCTGGACACTCCTCGTGGCTCATGTCCTTTCCTCCATCATCTTAAATATCACAGTACAGTATCAGAAGAGGCCTTCTCAAAACACCCCACATAAAAGAATGTCACTCTACTCTCTTCTTATCTGCACCTGATGTCATATACACATATAGATGCACCTGATGTCATATACACATACAGATAAATAGGAATATAGATGTAGATATAGATTATTTATTTGTATACAACTTGTCTCTCTCAACAGAATACAATCTCCTAGAAGATAAGGATTTTTTCTTTGCTGCTTCATTCCCAGTACATATTTCTGAAATGTCATATCCCTGTGTTTTTACCTGTCCTTTGACACATGATAATTATGTTGTATTGAGGACATTTTTTCATGTTTCTTATCTCTTCTTGTGGGTTGCAAGTTTCTTAAAGTTAGGAATCTCTGTCCTGCCTGCTCGGCTTCTCCCTCTGCTTAGCCTATGTGTAGATAGTCAAGGCTCAAGATCGATACTAATTGTTTGGACCATGTTTTTATAAATAATGTATTTTCTGATGTAATGTTTTTAAGTATAAAAACTGTATATACTAAAATTTGAATTTCTTGTTTTCTTAAGAGATTTAAGGATGAACTCTCCTAAAGGACAGTTCATTTGGGGAATGAGTTTGTTAATTATATAAAAGGTTGTACCCAAATTATTCTTTTAGTGAAAAGAGATCCTATTCTCTTTGATATTTAAGTGTCAACAACACATCTAGTACTTGGCATATTAGATTTTGCTTCTTAAAAATGCCAGGTATGATGTAGACCACATATTGAAAGGACTATGAAAGCTCATTAATTTGAGTTCCTCTCATTTTGAGATTTTGTTACTGCCAACCGGCAGGTGTGCCATGGGTTGAAATATCTTACCTAATGACAAATAGATATGGCAAGCAATAGGATATATTGGAGTATATGAGGAAGCCATTTGGTGTAAACCTAATTTGGCCTGACTTTGTTTTTCCAAAAGGGCTTGACATGGCCATTGAGCACACATTGTATGTCTGCTTTAAACATTTCCTATGGCAAGAACAAATGGCCTTAAGATAAAGGTGCAATTTCCCCCCACATTGGCATTTCCTTAAGGATAAGCATCTTTCCTTAGGCTGGGGACTGATTGCTGTGCTCACCCGTGACCACCCAGCTCACCTGTGACCACCCAGCTCCAGACAACAAACCTGCCACCCTGCTGTGGTCACCGAGACAGCAGACCTACCTGCTGTGCCCATCAATTGCCGTGCCAACAGAGCAGTCTCGTGACTATTGTAAAAGGGACACTTCAATCCTATGTGAAACATCCTCTTTGAGGGTATATAACCACTCTGTACACTCAATTCTTTGGTGCCCTTTCTTCCTTCGGGAAGAATGGTCTCGGGCCATGGTCCTCAGGTTTTAGCTCAGAATAAACTCTCCCAAATTTTCATTTGTAGATTGGTTATGGATTATTTTCGTTGACACTAAGTACGTAAAGACTTTTTAGTATTTTAACTAATATCTCAGGGAAATTGTTTAAACTATTTAAGTAGTTCTCTAAGAAAATGATTTCTAAGTACCATACTTATAACTTCTTCAGTTCTGGACTAGAAACCAGGAGAGTCAGCTCCAGACTCTCTCCAGCCCTGTGTGCCTTAGATGAGTCATCTCATCCCGTTTGGGCCTCAGTTTTCTCATTTGTAAAATTAGGGGTTTGGAATGGATGAGGTCTCCCACAGTTCTAGTATTCTGTGATTTTATATAGTTAGATGTGGCATTGTCTTGGAAATCTGGCTTCCTGTCATATTTGAGCCCTTTAAAGGCTTGTCTTTTAAACTCAAGCCTTTACTATTTCCTCCAAAATGCAGAGTTTGATTAATCTGTGGCTCTATCATTGAACATTTTCAGGATAGCATATTAACCCAAGTCCTCTATTATGTAGGTAAGACATAATTCAAAGTAGATGATAAGAAGATATCCAATATAGCATTTTAAAAATTGATTTTTAAGCTGGAAAAAGTAACCTCTGAAGCATTTAATCTAATCCTACTGAAACTCTTAAGAGTTTTATTTCAAATATCTATAAATTTGTCACTAAATAAATAAATAGATAGGGAGAGAGAGAATGTTGGACTTTATCTAAACCCTGTGCTCACAGAAAGCAGCAATGTTGAGAAATCTCTCTGTGTTGTGAGAAACAGCCAGCCACACTGGGCCACCCTGTTCTCACATATTTCCCTCCATCCTTCCTTATGATTCCCTGTGGACTGGCTGTGGGCTTCCTTGTTTACCTCCTCCTGTACAGCTGCAGATCCCTTCTTTTCCTTTGAGACATCCCTCATTAGTGAATGTTATTTCTATTGTAACAGCCTGAATAAAATCATCTCCTTCATCACCTGGTATTGTCTTTAACCACAGATAGAGAGGAGGGAGTGCTGGGGGCTACGATGAAATGATACAGCGTGCTATTTTAGTTTAGGTGGTCAAGGAAGGCCTCGTGAAGAGGTGACATTTAAACTAAGATTTAAATAACAGGAGAGAGCAAGCCATAGACAGAACAAGGGGAAGAGACAGAACTCGGTAGGGCCTGGGGGCAGCCAGTGCAAGTATCCTAATGCAGGACCAAGCTGCTTGTTTTCCAGAAGTCTGGAGCTGGGCAGTGAAGTGGGATTAGGGCGCAGTCCAGGGGTGGTAGAAGAGGTTGGGAAAGAGAAATAAACAGAAGAATGCCTTGTAGCACATGGTAAGAACATTAGATTTTATTCAAAATACAATGGGAAGTACTGGAGGCGTTTAAACCAAGGAATAACAGGATCTGATTTATCTTTTCGAAAAGACAATTTTGGCTGTTACATGGAGAATGCATCTTATGTGGACAAGAGTAAAAGCAGGAACTTTGTCGGCCATTGCGACTGTCCAGGCAGGAGCTGATAGTGACTTGGTAGTGTCGGATGGGCATGGGGAACAGCGGGTGAACAATTTAAGAGCTATTTTAGAGGCAGAGTTAATAGGATTTACTGATAGGTTGGACATGTGATGAGAAATTAAGGACAAAGAGGAATTAAGAACAACTCCCAGGTTTTTGTTTTTGGCTTGGGAAACTGGTTAGACACTGGCATGAGTGGTGCCCAACAGTCTCCTGGGGAGGGAATTAAGATTTATACTCGAATTTAGATGTTAGAGGAAGTCTTCTTGGGTAGGTATTATACTTGCTTCAAATAAAGGCATGTGAGAACTCGAATTAATTAGAAAAACAAGATAAATGTGAAAGTGTTTATACTCCAAATTGGTCAAGCAAGCCATATAAGTTAAAATTCATTTACTGACAATAAATTTATCAGGTTTCTGCCATGTGCTGTGCCGCAAGAGTGTGTTCTCCATCCTTTACTTCTTGACTTTTCTAATTCTTTATGCAATCCCTTGGTAATCTCGTCAACTCTCATGTCTTTGCCTAACATATATATGCTGAATCCCCTGAAATCTTTATCTTCAGTCCAGGGACCTTTCCTGTGCTGTAGGTGTGTGTTCGTTCACTGGATGTCTATTGGATGTCTCACAGGCATATAAAATTAAATGACACAGAAAAACACATTATCTTCTCTCAAAGTATTTTGCTGCTATTTGTCCTGTGTTTGCTACTTCAGTGAATGGCATCAAAGCCCAGCCGTTCACCAGCCAGAAACTTGATTGTCACTCTGGATACTTCCTTATCTATCCCCTCATCCATGTCTAATTCAGTTCCATTAATGCGACCTCCATCACATAGTTCATATTTCTTCATCCCCTTTTCTGCGACTAAAGATTGTCAAGGAAGAGAATCCTCCTTTCCTTCTTGGGCTCTCCAGCTGGGTCTGTGAAATAAACTGACAACAGGCAGATTAACAGGAGAAAAGGCAGACACATTTATTTGATGCTAAAAGTTTTATAATGGCACGAGGCAAGGTTGGGAGGTCTTAGTAGAAAGGAGAGAAAACTTCCAAAGAAACAGCTAATCTTGGAAGCTTTTGTACCATTTGGACAAGGGAGGATAAGTTTAAAGAGAAATGATGAGGCAAGGGAAAAGATCTTTGAGCAGCAAACTGCAGGAGGGTAAATATGTGGGAAACTAATGGTAGCTAAGGACTAGTTAGTAGGATTGTTTGTGCAGACTCTTGCTCAGTGCCTTCTCATCTCTGGTTATAAGATTGTTCTTTCCTCCCGGGTACAGGAAGGACAGGGGACATCTTCACGTGGGGAGTTTGTTTTCTTGTTTTCACATGGATAGGTGGAAGACAGAGATCTCATTCTGTGCCCTTTTTCTCAGTTGCCTTCAGCTCAAAATAATCCCTATGCCAGAGTAGCGTACTTTGGGGTGGCAAATTCTGATATCCTACAAGATCATGTAATCATTATCCCTCACTTGAGGTTTGTATAGTGATACAACAATGATAGTATTGTATCTGATTTCCTGGGCACTGATGCCTCAATCTGCTTTCTGCACCATAACCGTGTGGTATATCTAATACATCATTATGACCATGCCACCCTCTTGATTAGTACTCTTTAATGGCCCGTTACCTACAGGATAAAGTCAAAACTCTGTAGCCTGGCATATACGGTCTTCATGATTTGAGTCCTGTCTGGCTCTCCCTTCTCGTTCTATACCAGCACAGCTCTACAGTTAAGCCATCACAAACCTCTTGAAGCTTCTCCAAAGGCATTATGCTGCTTTGCTTCTCCTGCCTTGAAAGCCCTGACCCCTTACGTACCATTGACCTAGTGAGTACTTGCTCATCTTTCAAGATGCAGCCCAAGTAACATCCTCTCTATGAAGTCATTTCTGTCCACTGCTCAATTGAATAGTCTCCACCCTCCTTTGTACTCCATCTCTATTCTGTATATATTTCAACCACAGCACTGTATATATCATTGCACCTACTTAGAAGTGTATCTTCTCCACTGGATTGTGCACACTTTGAGGGCAGGGAATGTATCTTACTTATATTTGTATCTTTAGCACATAGCTCAGTGCCTATTATATAATGGCATTTGATAAAGTTTCAATAAATTATTCGATGAGTTAATGAAAGGATGAATATATACATTGAAACTAGGGATCAAAACTTGGGACTCGATAGAGGCTATCATTTACTTCATGAAGACAAATCAGATAATTGACCTAAAAGATAGAGAAAAATCATGAGAGAAAAAATATCAAAGAAATAGTATGTGAAAAACTTTGTCACTGAAGAAAAACACAAGACTTCAAACTGCAATAGCCTACTGCATGCCAAGTAAGATAAAGAAAAGCTAGCTACCCCCTAAAGCATCATTGTAAAATTTCTGAACCTAAAGAAATCAGAGACAAAAAAAAAGCCATCCATTTAAAAATTTACACTTATTTGCCTACCTAGAGTTTAAAACTCCCTCCATTTTCCTAAGAGAAGCCTGATATTCAGTTTTCTAGACTTCCATTTACTTCATATGATTTAGGAGACACTGGCTTCATCTCCAGCATCAGGAACAGACCCTTACCGGCACACGCCAAACAGAGTAAATCTCCTTCTGAGTGACAGGCTCAAGAATGGTCATGTGGAGCAATAATTCAGGCAATTCAGGAAGTAGGGAAGGTTTATGAGGGTGTCTGGGAATATTCCTTCTTATTCTTCTAGAAAGCCTTCTGGTAGTGACTCTTTGTTTCTGCTGGTCATGAATGAGGAAGCAGGTACCTCCAAGGGAAGGTACTTACCATACTTTCATGAGGAAACCAGGTCAACCAACCCTAAAAATCATCCTACCTTGGATTTTCAGTTACAATTTGGGCCACTTTGAGTTGTGTTTTTTGTCCTTTGAGGCCAAAAGCATATATCCACAACAATAGAAAAATCAGGCTGACTTAATACATAATAGGTAGAAAATAATAGTCAGGACAAGGAGGTATTTAGAAGGCATAGCTTTCTTCTAACAATGATAAAAAAAAAAAAGAGGGGGCCCGCCCCGTGGCCGAGAGGTTAAGTTCACGTGCTCCGCTGCGGAGGCCCAGGGTTTCACTAGTTCGAATCCTGGGCACGGACATGGCGCCACTCATCAAGCCACGCTGAGGCGGCATCCCACATGCCACAACTAGAAGGACCCACAACTATGTACTGGGGGCCTTTGGGGAGCAAAAGGAAAAATAAAATCTTTAAAAAGAAAAAAAGAGAGAGAGAGAGAATCAAACTCCAGGGAAATAAAAATTACAAAGGAAGGGCATAGTTTAAATAAAAAGGAAATTAAGAAATGGCATACCTTTGAACAACTGTTGAGTTAGAAGGAAGTGAACTTAATCTAAACATCATCCTTTGCATGACATGGGAATTTGGCTTTGGAACAAAAGAGAAAGAACAATATCATTGCTCACTACTTAGTTCTGTAGTAATAACTATTTACAGAACTATAAGAATATGAATGCTATTTACTGATTTTGGTGTCTAGAATTAACTGATAGATGCAGTGTGGAAATGAATTATGGTTTCAGAATGGAATGTAAATGTTCTTAACCTTAGCAATAAATAAATAAGTAAATGACAGCTGGCAGCAGTTGGATGGTGGAAGTAGAGAGCAGCAGTAGAGAGCAAAGGGGATATGTATACTAGGGAAGCTGGTATCTTCATTTTACTAATTGGCAATCTAGGAGGTGCGGCCCATGCATGATGAATAAGAAGGAGAGTTATGGTACTCAGCCTCCAAATTTGCAGCCAATGAACCCTGCCACCTGGTACTCATGCCCTCATATAGTCTTTCCTCATATTGAATAGGGCTGACATAGTATATAACTAGGTTATATAGTATAGTATAACAAAGAAGATCTTGCAGAAGTGAAAACGTGTGACTTTCAAGGCTAGTTCATATGAGACATTGTAGATTCCACATGGCCCTCTCTCTCAGGTCACTTGCTCCAGGCGAAGCCAGCTGCCAGGTAGTAAGGACATTCATGTAGTCCTATGGTTATCTGTGTGATGACAGTGTGAGGCTTCCTGACCACTGCTAGCACCAACTTGCCATCCATGGAAGTGGATGCCTTCAGATGACTACAGCCCTAGCTGGCATCTCATCTGCAACTTCATGAGAGAACCTACGTCAGAACCACCTAGCTAATCTTCTTCTGAATCCTGGTCCACTGAAGTTGTCTAAGATAATAAATGTTTATTGCTGTTTTAAGCAGCCAAGTTTTAGGGTAATTTTTTAAACAGCAATAGATAACTGATACAGATTTTAGTATTAGAAGCGAGGTGATACTACAACAAAAAAATCTAAAATGTGGGGGTGGCTTGGGAACTGGGTAGTGGGTGGAAACTGAAAAGATTTTAGACAGAATGTTAATGAAAACCTAAAGTGTCTTCAAGTTACTTTTAGTAGAAACTGGATGGCCTTTAGGAGGCTGTTGTCGTGAACTAAGGAAACTAAAGAAAATGTTATTGAAAACTGGAGAAACAGAATCCTTGTTATGTAGTGACAGAAAGTAGCAATACTGCTGCCTGAAGTGATATGGAAAATAGAAAAGTGTCTGATGAACTGGGTGATGTGGTGAAGATTTTCAGACAGGAATTTGAAACTGTTACCTGGTTTTTTCTTGCAGCTTATGTTAAAATATAAGAGGAAAGAGATAAGCCAGAGAAAGAAATTTCATATGGAAAGAAACCAGAACTTCATGAAGCCAGGTTTTAAAATTTTTCAGCCTTTCCAAGTGGAAAACAATGCTAAAATTAAGATATGGCTTCTAGAAGAGGATAAAATCCTGGACACCATCAAGAAAACAGTACCTAGCTGCAAAGCCAAGGGTGCAGCTATAAAATCCTTTGTTAACACCTCAGAAAGATTTAAGGCGATGCTTTAAACAATAGAGCTTTCTAAGAAGTTTTAGGGTGCTGTCTCTCAACAGTCTTAACTGAAGATCAAGATGAAGAAGACTGGATCATAAAGAAACCCTTATGTGTGTGTCTCTTCTGTCCAATGGCGTGAATCCCCAAAAAGAAAATTATGCTGGAAAAAATATTACTGGCTTGGATTGAAAAGGACAGAAACAATATGAAAAGAAAAGAAGCACTGGACCCACAAACTTACAGGTGGGAAGCAAGCAGAGAGACTATTCAGGTGCAAACACAGATAACATTTCATCGAAAAGGTAGGCTAACTCAGAAGATGGCTACAGTAGCCCAGAAGGCAGAGCCAAGGGTCATGGAGAATTATTCCAGGAAAAGAGTAGGACCAAGTCAAAGAACCAAACTCAATGGATTCATCTCATGGTGAGTGCAGGGCTGGAAAGCACAATCAAGGCAGGAGCAGGTGAAGAAAGGTTTATTGCTTGCACAGGTAATGGAGAACACTGGGGATAACTCCCAAAGCAGTGTTTCCCCAAGCTCAGTGCCTGTGGAGACTTTATACAAAAGAGAGTAGAAGATCAGGGTTTATTTGTAACAATTGTGTCCCTTTAAAGTGCATGCATAGCATGTAGATGTGTTATTACTTATATCACATGATCTAAAAATGGCTGTTCGGACCCTCCCAGAGGAGGAGAATGTAAGATGCTAATAAGTTAAGGTAACTTTAGTACATCTGGTGCTGGAACAATTTGCAGGGATCTTCCTGTAAATGTGTGATATCTCTGCAAAACAGGGATAGCAACCTCCACAAAACAGAACACATGGTTTCTTTTTTGTCTGAAAAACACTTGACAAATTATGTTAATTTTTGACAGATCCTCAGTAACCCTTTCCATGCCTGGTTCCCTGGTCACATAACCACACCTGATTTAGATGGCAAGATCCTGCACTTCAAGTAGGTGTTATAAAAGGATAAGACTCATGTGGCATCATGAGACGAAGCAAGTGTAGTTTTTATGTGAGAGAGATGTGAATTGTGGAGGGCCAGAGGGAAGACTGTGTAGTCAGCTTCCAAGATGAACTAATTTCTGTTGTTCGTGACCTTGTGTAGTCCAATCCCACATTAACAGGGCTGACCTGTATAATCAAAAGGATAGTGCAGAAATGATGGTGTGTGACTCTCAAGACTAGGCCATAAAACACACAGAGGCTTCCACCTGGCTCTCTCTTGCATCACTTGCCCTGGGGGAAGCCAATGTCTTCTAGCAAGGACACTTAAGTAGCCCTATGGAGAAGTCCACAAGGCAAGGAACAAAGGCCTCCTGCCAGCAGTCAGCACCAACTCACCATCCATGCAAATGAGCCATTTTGGAAGCAAATCCTTAAACCCCCATCAAGTCTTTAGGTGACTGAAGCTCTAGCCGATGTCTTGACTACAATCTCATGAGCCAGGACCACCCAACTAATTTGCTCCCAAATTCCTGACCCATAGAAACTGTGTAAAATAATAAATGTTTATTGCTGCTGTAAGTCACTAAACTTTAGTATAATTTGTTGCACAGCAATAAACAACTAATATGAGAAATTTAAGTACTTTAATAAGATAGCAGTAACAAATAGAAAGTCTAATGGTACAAGGATATTGGGAGCATAAAGTGGAGCTGAGGGGGTGTGTGTAAATGAGCAAAACCCTTATGTGCCAGAACAGAAAGTCAATTGGTGTGTCTAAAGTAAATAAGCAAAGAAATAGCTGAATAAAGATATTGTTTAGAAATTTGAAGATATAATTATTAAAAAACTAAAAATAGAAATGATTCAAAGTGACTGCCTCTGGCTGGGGCAGGGAATTGTCACTTTTCATTGTAAGTCCTCTGTTCCATTTGATTTTACTTCAAATTCATGTTATACTTTGATTTAAAAAAGCATACTGAGGAATTTTGTTTGGATCAAAAATGAAATCAAATATATCTATCAACATAAATATAAATGCTGACAAATACTTCTATGTCAGACATTTTTATGTCTCATTTAATCTATGAGATATTTTAAACATCCAGCTTTGTTTTAAATATGAGAAAACTGAAGAGGAATATGCCACAGAATTCTTGCATTCAAATACATCAAAATTTTTCTCCACTAATCTTGAGTAAAAAAAAATTTTTAACAGTAGTTTATAAATGCTTTGGTGTCTATTTTTTTAATTTTTTAAAGTTTGGCACCTGACCTAACCTAACATCTGTTGCCAATCTTTTTTTCTTTTTTTCCCTCTTCTTCTCCCCAAAGCCCCCAGGTACATAGTTGTAGATTCTAGTTGTGAGTGCCTCTGGTTGTGCTGTGTGGGATGCTGCCACAGAGTGGCCTGACAAGTGGTGCATGTCTGCACCCAGGATCCAAACTGGTGAAATCCTGGGCCACTGAAGCAAAGCGCACAAACTTAACCACTCAGCCATGGGGCTGGCCCTAGGTAAAAATTTAAAAACACATCTGCCATACCTTCTACATTGTAAAAGATTGAATATTTTTAAATAAACATTTGTTTAATTAACTAGAAGTCTGCCTTACATTTTGTAACTTCAGCAAAGGTAAATGTTTGATACAAACTCACCTATTAAAAGCAAGTAACTCAGCTATGATCATAAAGTACAATCCAACTTTATGCTTGAGAAAGTTTAAGACAAAGGAACTCAATAATTCTGAATGAAAGGGCTGGCAAAGGCATATCACACGGTTAAAAACAAAAAGCAGGAGTTGTAAGCTTAATAGCAGGCCAAGTTATTTTCAGAGCCAAAAGCAATAAGTGAGACCAAGATGTCTTTTAATAATAAAATGCACAATCTAAAAAACATCTAAAAGTTGTTAATATATCAAATAATAAAGCATCAATATTCACACAGCAAACTCCATAAGAAATAAAAAATAGACTTTATCAAAGACTATTCTATTCTAATCACTTTCTCAACCTAAGAATATTCAAGTAGTCAAAAATTAGGTAATGGAATAAATAACAATGAGATGAGGCCATTCTTATTATGGCTATAATTTTCTCCTTGAAATAGAAAAAGACTATTCAAGTATCCACAGAACATTGTAAAAATAATTAGTCATAAATACTAGGCCATAATAAAACTTAAGTAAATTCCAAAAAATAGACATGGTACAGACAGCCAAGATCACAGTACAATAAAACCAGTAATTCATAACAAAACTAGAAAAGAAAGAAACAAACAAAACTACAATATGACAAAACAGACACTTCCTCACAGAACTCTTGGGTTTAAGAGAAAAACAAAATCCACATGACAGATTCCTGGAAAATAACAATGATAAGAACATTACATATCATTACTTTTGCTATTCAGCTAAAACAATGTTTATAGTTTCAAACACTTATCTTAACAAATAAAAAATAGTGAAAATAAATGAAATATCTATTCAAGAGATTAGAAAAATAATAACAAAGTAAATCTAAGATGGGGCTCTTCTGAAGGCGTGGTGGAGGTTCGCACGTTCTGCTTCGGTGGCCCAGAGTTTGCAGGGTCAGATCCCAGGCACAGACCTGCACACTGCTCATCAAGCCATGCTGTGGCAGTATCCAATGCAAAGTAGAGGAAGATTGGCATAGATGTTAGCTCAGGGACAATCTTTCTCAAGCTAAAAAAGGAATATTGGCAACAGATGTTAGCTCAGGGCCAATCTTCCTCACCAATAAATAAATAAATAAATCTAAGGGACACAGAAACAAGGAAACCAAGGAGATAAAAACAAAAATGAGTAGGAAAGCAAAAAAAATAATACAACTAATAAATAAATCCAAAAGTTAGATCTCTAAAAAAGATTAAATGAGTATGTGATTGCTAACTTAATCATATAAAAAGGAAAGCTCATAAATTCAGATAATAAGAAAGGATATTAGGGAAATAACCACAGATCTAGAGGAAATTTAAATTATCATAAATAATCACAATACTACTTTACTGAACTCTATATAAATAAACTTGAGAACCTTGTTGAAAAATGAGGTTATATAGAGGGTGACGTCAGCTTCATGGAAGAGTGAGTTGTTCCCTTTGTCTCTCCCCTCTAAGTTACATCTAAATGCACATCCGTTAACAAATAGAGGATTCCCTACACAGCACAACAGGAGACCTGAGAGATCCACACAGCTATACATCTGAAGGTAGGTGTACTGGGTCCCTGGGAAGCTATGGTTCTTGGGTTAGTGCTACTGAACTAATGGAGTGGACCCCTCCTACTCCCTGGCAAGAGCAATTTAGGATGTGGATCCTCACAAGGCAGCCAGTGTGACTATGAGTGGAGGCAAGGACATCCTGGCCAGTGTGGGAACATTTTCAGAGTGATAGCCTGGCCTATGGAAGCACCCACTGTGCCACAGCAGCCCTGCCTGTGGGAACACTCTCCCTTGAGTGGCATGGTAGAGGCTCAGACCCCACAAATGTGCCCCACCTGCCAAGCACAACACCAGCCCACACAAAATCACCTGGTCCACTGACACAGCAGCCAAGAGGACACACACACCAAGCAGAGTGCCTGGCTATGTGAAGGGGCCCCATCCATGTGGGTGAGACCTGCCAAGCACAGCAGCCCTGCCTGCAAGAGTGCAACCAGCCCACCCACCAAACACAGCTGCTGGCCCTTGCAAAGGCATTCTGCTCATGTGAGCATGATCTTCCAAGTGGCTGCAGCCAGCCCACATGAACACACGGTGGCCCAACCAGCAAAACTACAAGCATACAGGGCAGAAACAGAAAACACAGCCTTTGCTGCCCATCCCAGCAGTGGCAGGTTGGAATCTGCCAGATATTACCACAAATGCACAAATGCTGGCAGAGGAAAAATTCATCAAACACCATGAAGAACTACGGTAACACTGCAGAATGGAAGGAAAGTGACAAGTCTCCAGAAGCAAACCTGAGTCACAGAAGACTACAATCTAACTGACAGAGAATTCAAAATAGTTATCATTAAGAAACTCAGTGAGTTACAAGCAAACACAGAAAGTTCAATGAGCTCAGGAATAAAACTAAGAAACAGAAGGAATACTTCACCAAAGAGATTGAAGGCCTTAAAAAACTACAGAAATTCTGGATGTGAAGGACACAATTAATGAGATGGAAAATAATGTATAAACCATAAAAAATAGAGTAGATGTTATGGGGCACAGAATAAGTGATCTAGAAGATAGAAATCAAGAAATGCTTCAGGTGGTGGAGGAAAGAGAACTGAGATTTTTAAAAAATGAAGAAATTCTTTGAGAAATATCAGACTCAATTAGGAAAAGTAGTATAAGGATTATATGTATCCCAGAGGGAGAAGAGGGGGAGAAAGGATCAGAGAGCTTGTACAAAGAAATAATAGCTGAGAACTTTCTAAACCTGGGGAAAGAACTAGACATACAAGTACATGAAACCAATATAACTCCTAATTATATCAAGGCAGAAAGACCTTTCCCAAGGCGTATAATACTAAAACTTTCATAAGTCAATGACAAAGAAAAAAACATTAAGGGCAGCAAGAGAAAAGAAAATAACCTACAAAGGAACCCCCATTAGGCTTTCAGCAGATTTCTCAGCAGAAATCTTACAGGCTAAGAGAGAGTGGAATGATATATTCAAAACACTGGAAGACAAAAACTATAAGCCAAGAATACTCTATCCACCAAAATTATCTTTCAGGTATGACAAAGAAGTAAAAGCTTCCCCAGATAAACAACAGCTGAGAGAGTTCATCGCCACTAGACCTGCCTTAGAAGAAATGATAAAGGAAACCCTCCTACCTGACACAAAAAGGCAAAGATTTACCAAGCTTTGAATAAGGAGATAAATAGACAAAATCAGAAAATTGCAGCTCTCCATCAGAAGAGATTAGAAAACAATTATAACATAAAAGATAAAGAGAAAGAAAGCACCAAAAATAACTTTAAACACTTCAATTTAACCACAAACTCACCACACAAAAAAGAATAATTTGTGGCAACAATCACACAGAAGGGGAAAAAGAAATGGACAGAACACGCTTAGGCTAATGGAGATAAGAGGCTATCAGAAATATCAGAAAGAGGACTATCTCATCTGTGAGATCTTTTATACAAACCTCATGGTAACCATTAAACAAAAAATCAGAGCAGAGTCATAAATCATAAATAAAGAGAAAAACATCACAGAAAACCACCAAACTGAAATGGCAGTCAGAAATACAAGTAAAAAGGAACAATGGAAATGTAGAACTGGAAAACAACAGATAAAATGGCAGTATTAAGCCCTCATATATCAATAAACACTCTAAATGTAAATGGGTTGAAATCTCCAATCAAAAGACACAGAGTGGCTGGATGGATTAAAAAACAAGACCCAAGGGGCTCCCCATGGCTGAGTGGTTGGGTTGGCACATTCCACTTTGGCAGCCTGGGGTTTTACTGGTTCAGATCCTGGGCACAGACTTAGCACAACTCATCAAGCCATGCTGAGGCTGCCTCCCACATGCAACAACTAGAAGAACCCACAACTAAAATACACAACTATGTACTTGGTGGGGAGGGGGGGGGCTTTGGGGAGGAGAAGGAAAAAAATTTAAAAAACAAACAAACAAAAAAAAAAACAAGACCCCAGAATATGCTGCCTCCAGGAAATACATCTCAGCTCTAAAGACAAACATAGGCTCAGAGGGAAGGTATGGAGGATTATACTCCAAGAAACTGGCAAGCAAAACAAAGCAGGTACAGCCATACTTATATCAGACAAAGCAGACTTTAAGATAAAAAAGATAATGAGAGACAAAGAGGGGCAGTATATAATAATAAAAGGGACATTCCACCAAGAGGATATAACACTTACAAATATACATTCACCTAACACAGGAGCACCAAAGTATATAAAGCAACTATTAACAGATCTAAAGGGAGAAATTGAAAGCAACACAATAATAATAGAGGACCTCAACATCCCACTTACATCAATGTACAGATCATCCAGACAGAAAGTCAATAAGGAAACAGTGGCCTTAAATGAAACACTAGGCCAGATGGACTTAATAGATATAAATATAACATTCCTTCCAAAAACAGCAGAATACACATTCTTCTCAAGTGCACAGGGAACATCCTCAAAGATAGACCATATGTTGGGACACAAGGCAAGCCAAAATAAATTTGAGAACATTAAAATCATATCAAGCATCTTTTCTGACCACAATGTTATGAAACTAGAAATAAACTACAAGCAAAAAACTGAGAAAGTCACAAGCATGTGGAGACTAAACAATACACTACTCAACAGCCATTGGACCAATGAAGAAATCAAGAGAAGTAAAAAAATACTGGGAGGCAAATGAAAATGAAAACATAACATACCAACTCTTATGGGATGCAGTAAAAGCAGTACTAAGGGGGAAACTTATAGCACTACATGCCTACCTCAACAAACAAGAAAAATCTCAAATCAGTAAGACCTAACAGAACTAAAAAGGAAGAATAAACAGTCCAAGCCAGTAAGGAGGGAAATAACAAAAATTAGAGAAGAAATAAATGAAAAATAGACTAACATAACAATAGGAAAGATCAATGGAACTAAGAGCTGGTTCTTTGAGAAAATAAACAAAATTGACAACCTCTTAGCCAGATCCACTAAGAAAAAAAGTGCAAAGACTCAAATAAATAAAATTAGAAATGAAAGAGGAGAAATTACAATGGATACCAGAGAAATGAAAAGGATTATAAGAGAATACTATGAGAAGCTACATGCCAACAAATCAGATAACCTAGGAGAAATGATAAATTCTTAGAATCATACAATCTCCCAAAACTGAATCATAAAGAAATAGAGAATCCAAATAGACCAATCATAAGTAAAGAGATTGAAACAGTAATCAAAATCTTCCCAAAACGAAAAGTCCAGGACCAGATAGCTTCTCTAGTGAAATCTACCAACTATTCAAAGAAGATTTAATACCGATCCTTGTCAAACTATTCAAAAATATTGAAGAGGACAGGATGCGTCCTAACTCATTCTACAAGGGCATCACTACCCAGATACCAAAACCAGACAATAACAATACAAAAAAGGAAAACTACAGGCCAATATCACTGATGAACATAGATGCAAAAATCCTCAACAAAATATTAGCAAATTGAGTACAACAATACATTGAAAAGATCATGCACCATGATCAAGTAGGATTTATTCCAGGGGTGCAAGGATGGTTCAACATCTGCAAGTCAATCAATATGATACACCACATTAACAAAACAAAGAATAAAAAATCACATGATCATCTCAATAGATGCAGAGAAAGCATTTGACAAGATCCAACATCCATTTATGATAAAAAAATTGTCAATAAAATGGGTATAGAAAGAAAGTACCTCAATATAATAAAGGTCATATATAACAAACCCACAGCCAACGTGATACTTAATAGTGCAAAACTGAAAGCCATCCCTCTGAGAACAGGAACAAGACAAGGGTACCTACTCTTGCCATTCCTATTCAACATAGTATCAGAGGTTTTAGCCAGAGAAATTAGGCAAGAAAAAGAAATAAAAGGCATCAAAATTGGAAAGGAAGAAGTGAAACTGTCACTGTGTGCAGATGACGTGATTCTATATATAGAAAACCCTAAAAAATCCACCAGAAAGCTATTAGAAATAATCAACAACTACAGCAAAGTTGCAGGGTACAAAATCAACCTAGAAAAATCAGTTTCATTTCAGTACATCGATAATGAACTAGCAGAAAGAGAAGTTAAGAAGACAATCCCATTTACAACTGCAGCAAAAGGAACAAAATATTCAGGAATAAATTTAATCAAGAAGGTGAAATGCTTATATGCTGCAAACTATACGACGTTATTGAAAGAAACTGAAGCAGACATAAAGAAATGGGAAGATATTCCATGCTCGTGGATTGGAAGAATAAACATAGTTAAAATGTCTAATTTACCTAAACCAGTCTACATCTTCAATAGAATCCCAATAAGAATCTCAATGCCATTCTTCACGGAAATAGAACACAGAATCCTAAAATTTATATGCAACAAAGAATGACCCCAAATAGACAACGGAAGCCTGAGAAAAAACAAAAGCTAGAGATATTACAATCCTTGACTTCAAAATATATAGTAATCTATATAATCTATAATCTATGCTATAGTACTATATAGTATTATAGATATATTACTATAATCTATAGTAATCAAAACAGTATGGCACTGACATAAAACAGACACATGGACCAATGGCACAGAATTGAAAGCCCAGAAGTAAAACCACACAGCTAATCTTTGACAAAGGAGTCAAGAGCATACAACGGAGAAAGGAAAATCTCTTCAATAAATGACGTTGAGAAAAATGGACAGCCATATTCAAAAGACTGAAAGTAGGCCATTATCTTATACCATACACAAAAATTAACTCAAAATGGATTAAAGACTTGAATGTATGACCTGAAACTGTAAAAATCCTAGAAGAAAATACAGGCAGTACACTCCTTGATATCAGTCTTAGCAGCGTCTTTTTGAATACCATGTCTACTCAGGCAAGGGAAGCAAAAGAAAAAGTAAACAAATGGGACTACATCAGACTAGAAAGCTTCTGCAGGGCAAAGGAAATCGTGAACAAAATGAGAAGAGAATCTACCATTTAGGAGAAAATATTTGCAAATCATATATCCAAGAAGGGGTTAATTTCCAAAATATATAAAGAACTCATACAGCTCAACAGCAAGAAAACAAACAACCTGATCAAAAAATGGGCAAAGGGTATGAACAGATATTTTTCCAGAGAAGACATACAGATGGCCAACAGACACATTAAAACCTGCTCAACATCACTAATCATCAGGGAAATGCAAATCAAAACTACATTAAGATATCATCTCACACCCATCAGAATGGCTATAACCAACAAGACAAGAAATAAGAAGCATTGGAGAGGATGTGGAGAAAAGGGAACCCTTATACATTGCTAGTGGGAATGCAAACTGGTACAGACACTGTGGAAAACAATATGGAAATTTCTCAAAAAATTTAAAATAGAAATACCATACAATCCAGCTATCCAACTACTCGGAATTTATCCACAGAACATGAGATCAACAACTCAAAGAGATTAATACATCCCTATATTCATTGCAGCATTATTCACAATAACCAAGATGTGAAAGCAAGCCAAGTGCCCATCAATGGATGAATAGATAAAGAAGATGTGGGGTATATATACATATGTGCGTGTATATATATACACGCACATATACATATATACACAATGGAATATTGCTCAGCCATAAAAAAGAAAAGATTTGCCATTTGTGACAAAATGGATGGACTTTGAGGATATTATGCTAAGCAAAATAAGCCAGACAGAGAAAGACAAACACTGTATTATTTCACTGATATGTAGAAGATAAACAAACACATAGATAAGGAGACGAGATTAGTGGTTACCAGAGGAGAAGGCAGTAGGAGGGAGGGTGAAAGGAGTAAAGGGGCAAATATATATGGTGACGGATGAAAATTAGACTATTGGTGGTGAGCACGATACCGTCTATACAGAAACTGAAACATAGTAATGTACACCTGAAATTACACAATGTTAGAAACCAATATGATCTCAATAAAATAATTACATAGAAAAAGCTTATATAAACCTTAGCAAGGAAGAGAAAATTATGATCATATGAAGATAAGATTATGTATCTGAAAACCCTAACATAATCAACTGAAATTTTATTATACTTAATACAAAATTCAATATGTTGGCTGGGGGTGAAATTAATATGCCAAAAGTTTATAGCCTTCATATGTACAAACAAGTTGAAATCTAAAATTGCATACAGTTTAAAAATATAAGCATGAAAATATTAAACCATAAAAATACTAATAGAAAATATGGGAGAATTTTTCTTTAAATGTTCTTGGTTTTGGTAAGGCATTTCTAAGCAATGCCTACAGAATCTAGAAGCCATTAAAAAAAAGAAAAAAGATTCAAAAATGCAACCACATGAGATTAAAGCAGTTCTTTGTGGCAAGAAAACGTCAAGTCAAAAATCACAGAGTTAATTTTCTTAGCATCACAAATCAATACTGGAGAGTCTAGTAAATTATCAGAAAAGTGGGCAAGAAATGACCAGATACTTGCAAGTTAAGAAACATGATTGGCTTTAAAATTTATGAAACGATATGCAACCTCAGACCCAGTCATAAATGAAACACAAACTAAACAACGAGGTGACTTTTCTTTAAAAAAACAACAGCGCCAGCGAGAGTGTGGGGCACTGAATCTCTCCCACTTCACGTGGGAAGATATATGGATACAATCGCACTGGAGGGAAATTGAACAGGAAAGTTGATCTTTCGGAATTAAAAGTTGATACGCTCTTCGGCCTCGCAATACTTCTAAGTTTTTACCCTACTATAAATTTTTTGTGTGTGAAATGAAAGATGCACACAGATATTAATTACAGCATTATTTGTAATAACAAATATTGAAAATAAATTTAATACAGTGAAGAGTTAAATAAGTTATGCTGTGTCCCTATATGCAGTACATTGTCATTTCAAAGCACCTTCACATGTACTGATTTGGGAAGCTCTCCGAAAATACGTTAAGTGAAATAATTACAGAACAGCATGTTTGTCACTACGTGTCTGTGGGGAATGTTCAGAATCCTATAAGTTTTTAAATGCATTGCCCATTTCTGCTAGGACTCTCAGAAACTAGTAACAGTAACTCTTCTGGGCCAGGGGCTGGGCTCCTGAGGGACAGGGGTGGGAGACTGCCTCTGCACTGGCTTCCCTTATGCACCTTTAAAATTTTTACGTATGAATAAGTTATTTGTTAAAAATAATAATTTAACATTGTCTAATTTGAATATTCATCCCTGAAGAAAGACACTGAGCGGACTAGAGAGAGTCTCCTGCAGGAATGCTTGAGTGCTGGACCCAGGACCAGTATTGGACAGGCGGAGCAATCAAGGGCACACTCTCAACATCAGGGGAAGGACTGAAGGGAGAGTTGGCAGAACCATCAGAGAATTAACGTGAAGGCAAAGTAAATCAACCTCTTGATATTCGGTATTGTTTCAGTTTTCCCTGTCAAAGCGACTGAAAGGGAGAAGACTTTTGTTTGCCTTTAAGTTCTTTGAGGGGCTTGTTTCTCATTCCCCTGCTTCGTGGCTTGATTTTCTCTAAGTTTCCAAGCACATGGACCATCTGGGGGTTTTGTCCTTTGCTTAGAGCTCCAGAAAAGACTTCCTATGGGTGAGGGGTTTCTGCAGCCTCGTTGGGAGTGGTAAGGGCAAGACAGCTCCCTCTGTTAGTGGAACAGGCCAGGACTGTAGGACTAAATGGTGTAATTTAAGAAGAGGAAGCACCTTAGGGAAAATAAACAGTTCTTAGCTGCTGGGGACATAGTTATTTCTCAATTTAATAAATTATACTCTGTCCAGCAACAAAAGATTCTGATGTACCTTAAAATATAAATGTTTTTCAATAAAGAATTTAGTGGGAAGGAAAATTGAGGTCAAATCTCAACACCAAAGCAGGGGAATGTAAGTACACAGAAAGACATGACATGAAGTCCTACACAATTAGTAACAGTGGGTCAAAATTCACTTCTACTTCCTGCAGCCAAGATAAGACAGCTGAAATGCATAGGCCCCTTGGGGAGGTCATTTACTGACTGGGGTTGTGTAAGTGACCAAGAGCAGATTCTTTTCTGGGAACTGGGTTTGATTTGAAGGAGAAAAAACATGTTTCCCAAAGACAATTAAGTCTGTCTCTAATATTCTGCCCTTGTCCCCTGCTCCCCAGGATGCGAGCACAGAAAACTGTTCTGGCTTCTACACTCCAACCTCTGACTGGAACCCCATCTAGGATGGATGTTAGCAAGAGTGCCAGCCCAGGACAACATTATGAAGTACTTTTGGGTTTTGGTTTTTGTTATCATTTGTGCTTCCTCACTCACACTCTTCTGTTCTCCCTTTCCTGCGTAGCCTTTCTTATTCTTCTCCATTTTTTTTCAAAGCACAATTCTAAGAGTGATTTCTTGGCTAATTGTTGTAGAGCCATGTTCCAGCAGAAGGGGGCAATTGCATGGTGTAGCTTTCCTGCTACCAACAGTGTTTTTCAATGTTACAAGGAGTTTTGAAGGGAAAAATCAGGGGAGAAAGAATGTTGGAGTCAGGAGACACAGGTTCCAGGTTTGGTTCCTCTTCTGTTTACTAGTTGTGAACCATAGGGGTAAATCATTTCGTTTGTCTGTGACTTATTTTGAAAACTGGCAGTAGTATACTAATTGCCTAAGGGTGGAACCAAATTGCTGCAGGATCATTTAGGATCTAATTCTGTAAGAGATGTAGTGAAAGTCTAGCACACAGCCCAGGACAACTGAGCAGGCTGAAAGGACAGTAACTGTGTGTGTAAAATGGACCTGGGATGTTTTTAAAGTAAACTGGCTAGTTCCTCAAAACCGTGTTAGGACCTAACAGATAGTTCGTACTCCTATTTGTGGAACTCCTAACCTACATCATGAAACTATCACGATGTACCCTTAATCCACATTAAATGTAATTTTTCATTTACAATTTAAAGCATATTTATATTCTTTTATTTTTTGTGAGTAATTTACTTTATCACTATAAATCACAAAACTGATGTTTTGACATTCATTTTGCATTCTCAGAAATTCTTGTAAAGTGAAAATAAAATCTAACAATGAATTATATTTAAATATAGTAAAATTTTTACAAGTACTAAATTCAATGTTTAATGAAGTTAACACATATTTATCAACATTTAATTAAATGTTTTTCCTTTTTGATTTTGCAACTCTCTCAGCATATCTTGAAGCCTATAATGTCCTCCGTAGGTCTCAAACCCTAACAAGCTTAAAGTATCCAAGCGCTGTTAGCTCTAGTGCCTTCTGAGCAAAGTTGCTCTCCAGACGCCTGGTCTCATGACAGCAATGGGTAGGAGTGGAGGCAAATACTGTCTGCCTCAGGGACATCCGCCCCGAACTGCTGACAGAGGGGACTCCACACACTGTCAGAGGCATAAGTCTCCTTTTCATTAATTGATTTTAATGCTGTGGCTTTGGGATGTGACAAAGAAAGAGATGCAGAATCCAATCAGATGTCATTTAATTTCTTTGAAAGTTTTAGTTCAGACTAAAAGAAAATAAACAAACAAAGAAAGCAAGATCCAACGAAGCTGTAAAGGAAGCTGCTATAACCTTCAGGCTGGGCACTGACTGACTCAAATCAAATGGAAGATTTCAGGAATAGTATAAACTGGGATAATGGAATCCTAATTAAAAGGGATGCACCTGGAATCCTATGTTATAAAAACCATAAAAAGGGGCTCAGTATGTCTGTAGTGACCCAATCACCTTGTAGGTGTTCTGTTATCTATTGTTGTGTAACAAACTACCTTAAAATTTAGTAGCTTAAAACAACTTGTTATTTTTATATTTCACAATTTCGTTGTCCAGGAGTTCAGATGGGTTCCCTAGGGATGATTTGATTCAGAAGCACAATATCTGGGGCCACAGCTGGCATGATCTGAATGGTAGTAGGCTGGGACAGCTGGCACTGGCCAGGTGTATCTCTCTCTATCCAGACATGACACCTGCTAGTTTGGGCTTTTCCATGGCGTAGTGGACTCGAGGTCGTTAAACTTCTTACATAGCAACTGGCTTCCTTCAGAGTGAACATTAAAAGAGATTGGGTGGAGCAACAAGACTTCATTTCTGTCACATTCCATTGATTACAAGGAAGTCAGAAATTTTGAGGAGATGTGGATTCCCAGAGGCATGGTCCATTGAGGGCGCCATCTTGAAAGACCATCTGCCACATCAGGTCTCTTCCTGGCTCAAGGTCTATGACTGATAAACACCTCAGGTCCTAGAGACAGCAACCCCAATATGACTAGGACAGACAGTAAAACTTAATCCTGGCAAGGCTTAGAATTGTACATAGACAGGTAATAAAATGAATCAAATATTCGGTAATAACTTGGGGCTAAGTTTAGGAACAATTTATATATTTGGTGCTATGTTTGAGAAAATCTGTCATATTCATGTATCTGACAGATTAACTTTGTGATTCCAATTTAAAATGTGTAATTAAATAATTTATTTTGGGCCTGAGTTTTTAGGTGAGAGTGATAAGAGAATAAGTTTGTAAACAATGTTGGAATGTTTAAGGGAATCTAGGATTCGCTATTTTTTTAATTTATTTAGATTTAGGAGAGTGGCTAGGTAAAACAGGTTTTGCTTTTGATGTTAGGCATTCCAAGTGCTTCAAAAGAAATCAAATATATTACACTTGTAAAAGCAGTGTAAAATGTTTGTAAAAGTATAAATAAGTTGTAAATAGGGTTAATTATTTAGCATATTTTGTTCAGAATAAACTGATTAAATGGTAGTCAAAAGCTTCCTTAATTGTTAAAATTCACTGTATTTATAAATACAATAAAGAAAAATGAACTTTAAGCTTGTGTTCAACAAGGTTTAAAGAGAACCAGGATTTTTAAATTTTTATATTAGTAAATTAAAAATTAATTGTGTTTAAAGTAGGCGCAAATAGTCTTTGGTATGTGTGAAGCAAGCCATGCACACTAAGTACCACAAATTAATACTTCTGATTCAATCTTATTCCTCTGTGCTCCACTAAATTCGTCATTCTCATTCTTTGCCTTAGTGTCTCGGAACTATTAACTCTGGTGCTAATCTCTGTTAATCTATTAAGAGTTAAAGTATGAACATCTTACTTAACACTCCTTAAATATGGAAATAGCCTCAGAGGCGGGAGACTGTACACTCACACACAGATCCAGTTTTGGAGGCCTGAGCTTAGAAGATTAGGGAAGGGAGCTCTTTAAAAAAGAATATGTAAACATATTTAGAATGAAAAAATCATAATGAATTACAAATTTTAAAAATATTACAAAATCCAAAGAAATAGTATAATTTTATCAACTAACTGCCTGATACATTCTATAATATCTTTTTCCTACCTTTTTAAAACTTTTTGGCTGCATACTTGGATTGCCTCTTCATATGACAATGATTTTGATAATAGAGAATAGAAGTAAAATAGAAAAGATTATATATTCTTTTCTCTAGTATGAATGAGCTTGTTCTTCATTATTGATTATTACAAAAGTTTCTTTCAGTTTCACAATTTTTGTTGATAATGCAATGTGAATTTTTAAAATATTTGTCAGATACTTTCACATCTCAATACAACCTCTAACCTTCACTTTTATGTGCAATGCTGGCTGGTTGGCACGGTGGCAGTGGGGGTTTTCCTGGGTGCCATGCTTATGCCATAATAGGTAGCAACAACTAGACTATATTGGAATGAACCACACAATAGATCCACTAAACCAAAATCAAATATTTTGCTAAATCTGCTTCTACTTAGCAAGATCTCAATAATGGTGCAGTCTGTCCAAAACGAACATGTCACAGAGAAGTCAGAGTGGTCAAAGGAAAGTGGTCCTAACCAGTCGGGGGAGAAAAATCTTACTTCTCTAGATTGTACCAAATGTGTATCCATGTGATCATACGGCATATATACAATTGTGTCAAACAGTTTTAAATAATTTGGGCTTGATTAGATACACAAAATACATTAATTGTACATCAGTTGAAAATTACTTAAAAGTTTAAAGAATGAAATAGAAATCACCCATCATTCTTCAGTCAAGGCATAATTGCTGTGAATATTTTTGAGAGTTCCTTGTGATATTTTTAAAAACATAGTTGTGATATTTTTATAAACATAAGATGCAACATTTTGATTAAGGCCAAGTTAGAGTAACTGGTTTGCCCATGTGCACCCTTTCCATGACCGGGATTGCATACATTGTATAAAAATGGCCTCACTAAAATGTAAAAGAACAATTTAAACAATTACCATGTAACTTATGTAATCAGCCTCTGTTCTGTAGCTGTGACTTCGCCCTCCTCATCCTACCCTTGAGGCTCATGCTAACCGCCCAGGGCCAAGAGGGAAGGTGAGGCTTAGGGAACGGGTGAGAATGTTTCTTCCCATCTTACCTAGGAGGTTTTTTTCTCTTTTAACTTTTAATTTTGATATAATTTTAGACTTACAGAAAAGTTGCAAAAATAGACAGGAAGTTTCCAAATTCCCTTCACCCAGTTTTCCCTGGTGTTATTAGCTTCTATAACTAATGATAATAGTTCTTCTAATGATAATAGAACTATTATCATATACGGAACCAGGTAACTATTATCAAAACCAGGGAATTAACATTGATACAATGCTGTTAGCTAATCTATGGATTCTATTTACGTTTCACTAGTTTTCCCACCAATGTCTTTTTTCTGGTTCTAGGAACTAACCCAGGATTCCACATTGTATCTATTGCCACATCTCCTTCGTCTCGTCTGTGACAATTCCTTACTCTTTCTTTGTCTTCTACAACTTTGGTACTCACAGCATACTGGCCAGTTGTTTTGTAGAACATACTTTGATTTGGGTTTGTCCTGATTTGATTGAGTTTATGTGTATTTGGCAAGGATACCACAGAAGGGATGTGCTCTTCCCAGTGCATCACATTAGGAGATACATGATGTCTGTATGTCTTATTACTGATGTTGACAACTTTGATCACTCAGTTATGTTGCCTGTGCCAGGTTTCTTCTCTGTAAAGTTACTGTTCTTACCTTTGTAATTAATAACTGTCTTGTGGGTAGATGCTTTGAGGCTATGTGAATATCCTGTTTTTCATCACACTAATTTTAGCATCCATTGATGGCTCTTATTCTTATCTGCACTAATAGGATTTTTAAAAGCTATATTTCTGAATTTGGGACCCAAGCCAATAAGGCAAGATTATGGCCTACCCATTCCTGAATATTTAATTTTCATTAATCCTTCAGTTGATGGAATATCTTTTAAATATTTTTTTCAAGAAAAGTAATATGTGAAATGTTTCCTCAGCCCTCATACAATGAACATCTATGTCTGTGGCTCTTCCCCATGAGGTCTGACCTGAGGAGGCGCACTTCTTCACACTGGAGCTCAATGGATGCTGCCCCATTGTTTGTTGCTGTTAACCTGTGGTTCCTTTATAGAAGCAGCTGCCCCTTTCTCTTCCTGAATTCCGGAGAACAGTTTTCTTCTTATAATTTGAAAGTCTGGTCAGGAAAGACATAGAGATGTCTTTCAGTGATTGTGTTTCAACTATGGTACTTTCAGTCCACACATTCCTTTGGACACGCATGCGTTTAGAGATTTCAGTTTAGGCAAGGTGCGCTCAGGTAGGTCTTTCATCACTGCTTTTGTTCTTGCTGTCTTGATTTCTCCCTAAGAGTCATGCATATTTCTGAGGTAATATCATGCTTCTTTAGGTGTCTATTTTGACTGTCTCCTTCACTGTTTTATCTTTGTGACCTTCCTTTACATTACAGAGAGATTTCTCAAATTTCTCATCTATATCAATCATTCAATTTTCTGTAATGTCATTTTATTCTTTATTCTCGTCAAAGGGTATTTAAATTATTCTGCTGAATTTCTAATTTGGGGGAAGATCTTCACTTCATGTATCTGCCTTTTTGTTTCATCGTCTTCTTTTTTCATCTCAGCCTGTTCTTTATTATTTTTTCCTATTTAATAGAGACCATAGCTTCTCACACATTGCTGAGGGTAGTAAACGGTTTTCTAAAAGTTTCTTCTTTAGAAATTCCTATAGCTTCAGGGTGATGTTTGCATTCTGCAATCTTGAAAGGTTTTTTTTTTAATTTTAAGCAAAGTCCATATATTTTTGTTTCTTGTATATTCATCTTTGAATGAGGAAAACCCCAACAGACCTGGCTTTTTGCCTTGGACCTATTGTTGCTTTCTTTAACATAGGTCTGTGGTATTTTTTATAGTAGCCCAAAGGGGCTAAGACACATCTCAACTAAATACAGCACCAGTTTAGGATCACAGTATAGCACAGTATAGGATCTGGAACCAGAAAGGAAAAGGAAAGTTGAGACAACCAGAAAAATTTGAATAGAGTCTACCAATTGAATGCTTGTACTGTCACAATGCTGATTTTATGATTGGGTGGGTTAGAGGGTGGTGAGGTAAGAGAATGTCCTCGTTTTTGGGAGTGACACACTTTAGTATTTAGGGGTAATGGGGCATCATGTCAGAGTGTGTGTGTGTGTACACATATACACATACACAGAGAGAAAAGGGTGTGTATGTGTACACATATACATAGAGAGAGAAGTAATTGTGTGTGTACACATATGCTTATATACAAAGAGAGATTGGGGTGTGTGTGTGTGTGCACATATACACAGACACAGAGAGAAAAGGGTGTGTGTCTGTACACATATACATACACATAGAGAGAGAAGAGGGGTGTCTGTGTGTGTACACATATACATACACATAGAGAGAGAAGAGGGGTGTCTGTGTGTGTACACATATACAGACACATAGAGAGAGAAGAGGGGTGTCTGTGTGTGTACACATATACAGACACATAGAGAGAGAAGAGGGGTGACTGTGTGTGTATACATATACAGACACATAGAGAGAGAAGAGGGTTGTCTGTGTGTGTACACATACACATACACATAGAGAGAGAAGAGGGGTGTCTGTGTGTGTACACATATACAGACACATAGAGAGAGAAGAGGGGTGTCTGTGTGTGTACACATATACAGACACATAGAGAGAGAAGAGGGGTGTCTGTGTGTGTACACATATACAGACACATAGAGAGAGAAGGGGGAGGGTGGAGGAGGAGGATGGAGACCATATAGTAATTGGGGAATCTAAGCAAAGGGGAAGCTGGAGTTCTTTATATTGTTCTTGCAACTTTTCTATAGATTTAAAACTATTTCAAAAAAACAATACTTGTCTTAAAAAACCTAACAGAAATTTATGACCAAGACCTTAAGTTTGATAATAAAGAACAGGAGCAGAAACTTGGTGTCCCAAATTAAACTAAACTAAATGCTAAAAAATGGTGCTGAACAAAAGACTCCAAATTGTGAAAGAAATCCTGAGAAAAAACAACAAAGCTGGAGGCATCACAATCCCTGACTTCAAAATATACTACAAAGCTATGGTAATCAAAACAGCATGGTACTGGTACAAAAACAAGCACACAGATCAATGAAACAGAATTTAAAGGCCAGAAACAAAACCACACATCTATGGGCAGCTAATCTTTGACAAAGGAGCTGAGAATATACAATGTAGAAAGGAAAATCTCTTCAACAAAGGTGTTGGGAAAACTGGACAGCCACATGTAAAAGAATGAAAGTAGATCATTCTCTTATGCCATTCACAAAAATAAACTTAAAATGGATCAAAGAATTGAAAGTAAGCCCTGAAACCATAGGACTTCTAGAAGAAAATATAGGCAGTACACTCTTTGACGTTGGTCTTAAAAGGGTCTTTTCAGACACCCTGTCTTCTCGGACAAGGGAAACAATACAAAGAATAAACAAATGGGACTTCATCAAACTAAAGTGCTTCTATAAGGCAAAGGAAAACAGTATTGAAATGAAAAGACAACCCACCAACAGGGAAAAAATATTTGCAAATCATATATCTGACAAAGGGTCAATCTCTGTAATAGATAAGGAACTTATGCAACTCATCAAGAAAAAATCAAACAACTCAATGAAAAAATGGGCCAGGGATATGAACAGACATTTCTCCAAAGAAGATATAAGGATGGACAATAGGCACATGATAAGATGCTCATCATCACTGATCATCATAGAAATGAAATCAAAACCACACTAAGATATCACTTTATACCCATTAGAATGGCTATAATCACCAGGACAAAAAATAACAAATGTTGGAGAGGTTGTGGAGAAAAAGGAACCCTCGTACACTGCGGGCAGGGATGCAAACTGGTGCAGCCACTATGGAAAACAGTGTGGACAGTCCTCAACCATATGACCCTGGCATCCCACTACTGGGTATCTATCCAAAGAACTTGAAATCAGCAACTCAAAGAGACTTGTGCACCCCTATGTTCACTGCAGCATTATTCACAATAGCCAAGATGTGGAAGCAACCCAAGTGCCCATTGACTGATAAATAGATAAAGAAGATATGGTATATATATACAATGGAATACTACTCAGCCATAAAAAGACAAAATTGTCCCATTCACAACAACATGGATGGAACTGGAGGGTATTGTGTTAAGTGAAATAAGCCAGATAGAGAAAGACAAATACTGTATGATTTCACTCGTATGTGGAAGATAAACAACATGGACAAAGAGAACAGATTAGTGATTACTAGGGAGAAGTGGGATGGGGAGTGAGCAAAAAAGGTGAAAGAGCACACCTATAAGATGACTGACAATTAATAATGTACAACTGAAATTTCACAATGTTGTAAACTATCATAACCTCAATAAAAAAAAAAAGAAAAAGAAATGGTGGTAAGTTCTGAAATAAAAATGTTTGTTTCATTTCTCTCATCACTTTTGTTGACTTCCGCCATGTATCAGGCTCTGTTTCAGGTGCCGGCCTGCACATCAAGATGGATAAGACACGTGTCCTAATGAAGGAGACTGATACATACAAACACAATTAGGAACTGCAGCCAAGGTGGTACAAGGAATCCACGCTTTAATCACCCTCTCTGATCAAAAGATATAGCAATGACTGGTGTTCAATTGATAAAATAAGGCCATTATAGTAAGACGCTCTAATACCTTAGCAGCCTACGTAAGCAAACCAAAATATAAGCCTGTAAATGCTTCAAGGTTAAGAAATCAAAACCTAAGGACCACCTACCACAAACAGCCAACTAGTCTTTTCCAAACAAGGCAAATGGTTAAGCTAGAGCCAATTAAACAGCTTCCTCGTCTTGCTCCCACCTTTTCTCTGTAAAAGTCTTTTCCCAGCTTCTGTCAGTGGGGCACTTCTAACCACTTCTGCTTCAGTACTGACTGATTTGAGTCAATTTTCGCTCAAATGAACACTTAAAAATTTTAGTATGTCTCAGTTTATCTTTTAATACTGGTAAAATATAAAAAGAGAAAGTGAAAATGACTTAGCTGAGCTCAGAAACCAGAGAAACATTTCTATGGGCTGGAAGCTGAGCAGGGAACAGGGCTGAAGGTGATCCCGGCCCTGATATCAGTTCGACTACATTAAGCCCAGCATATATGGTGTTAAAACCAAAGCCCTCTTTCCCTGCTCACTCCCTGGCTCCCTGGCTCCAGAATCCACCATCCGCCATGGAGACAACTGGCCAAGGACCACCACCTGTGTTCCTTATCGTCTCCTCCTTCTCTCTGCAGGTAGTCTCAAGGCCACGCACACAGCCTGGTGGGAAAGCTCTGACCAGCAAGGCCATATGCTCCCCCTCCCCTACCTAAAATCCCCAATAAAAACCCTTCCTTTTAGCTTTTCGGGGAGTTTGGGATTTCACCGTTAGCTGCCCTCTCTCCTTGCCCAGTGCTGTGCAATAATAAAATTCCTACTTTCTTCCACTACACCCAGTGTCAGAGACTGGCTTGCTGTGCAACGGGTGAGCGAACCTACTTCAGGTCTGATATCTAAGGGACAGGCTCTGCGCCTGGAAAAAGGCCCTGTGACCAGGGTTGAGATCCTGCCTGGAAAAGCCGACAAAAAACAAGCCCTATTCCAGAGGGAAAGGTGGGGTTGGGGGATGGGCTGTGTAAGCTGAGCTCAGGCTGGAAGCCAGGGCTGGGGTGGAGATCTTGCTGACTGTGAAAGGCAGTTAGAAACAGAAGAAGACTCTGAATTGAGCAGTTAGAAATCTCGGATTGGGAAGAAGGATAATCAGGAACTCACACAGTTCGAGGCGCTTTACACATATTAACTCCTGTAACTGTCTCACAACCCATCGGGGAAGAGCACTGAGGTGCAGAGAGTCTAATTAACTTGTCCAAGCTGACACCACTAACAATAGTGGGCAGAAATGGTTTTTCAGCCAGTGCTCTTGAGCAAAGCAGATTCTCCTTACAGCAGAATGGTGGAAATTCTAGCATGCCTCCCCTTTAACTCTGCCTCAAAATGACTCAGGTTCTGTTAAATATCTTATTTTGAATAGCAATACAAATTGGCAATTATCACTTTTTAAAAAATCATTCTATGATGCACATTTTTCCACACTTCAATATCTCTAAAATTTGAAAGTTTCCCAGAATTTCTGTTGGCCACCAGTCTTTTGTGATGTGGTGGTCCCTGACAGGTGATAAGATGATAAGACAGATGAGGGTCAGAGGCATGAAGAAAATTCTGAGGATGTTCTAAGAAATGTTCTGTCACCCATGCTCTAATTACCACAAAGACCAATGTGATGTAAAAGATATGAACATCAGTGTGTGAATCCAAAAAGCTGACAACGGTGTAGGAGCACCTTAGTCACCGACTTTTACACATGTACAGAGTTATATACAATACAAATTGACATCTAGGGGCCAGCTGGTGGTGTAGTGGTTAAGCTCATGCACTCCGCTTCAGTGGCCTGGGGTTTGGGGGTTAAGATCCCAGGCAGAGACCTAGCTCATCAAGCCATGCAGTGGCTGTGTCCCACATAAAATGGAGGAAGACTGGCACAGACGTTAGCTCAGGGCCAGTCTTCTCCACACACACACGCACACAAATTGACTTCTAACTCAAAAGAACTCTTTTTGATAAGTATAAAATAAAAATTACGTGTGATAACACAGCATTATGGCAAGATTTAATTGGCAGGGTTTTTCCCTTAGTGGTACATAAAATAGTGCTGACTGTTTAGCACTCTCACTGGCAATCAATGACACCCTGGATTTCATAAAATATGACACATTGCTTTTGTTTAACTCGTAGCTACCATCTGGGGATTAGTTCTGTGACACTGTCTTTGATACCCTCAATATCAATCCAGGCTGGGGATGAACCCAAATTACCATTCAAAGGTCTACCTCTTACTTGGAGGCCTGGCAGGCCCGGTGAGGGCAGCTCCACACCTGCCGGACAGGAGGGGCGAGCTCAGGGTAAACCCCAAGCAAGAGAGAGAACAGAAAAATCTCCTACTCGAAAAGAGCCTGCTACTAAATGTCCGGAATCCCATGACATTTTACAAAATAGCCAATAGACCAAAAAAACCAGAATACAAATTCTCTTCAGATGAAATCCAGTTTATGGAGCAGTATAAAAAAATACATAAAAATAAAGATGTTTATGATATTCAAAGAGATAAATGAAGACACAATTTGCATTAAAAATAACAGACAGTTTTAAAGGCAGCAATTAAAGATAGGATATGAGAATTATTTTAAAAAGATTCTTGACGTAAATTTAGATGTCAATAAAGCAACGTGACTCTAGTGAGCCTCAACACGTGTATAAGACCGCCTTTAAGTGCTGTGCATCCGTGGCTGTCCCAGCATTCACACACACTATGAGGTAAACGCTCTTATCCCCATTTTCCGCATGAGGAAAGTGAGGTCCAGAGAAGCTAGTAAGTTGTCCAAGCCCGGTCAGCTAATGAGTTACAGAAACGGAACTGAACCTAGACAGACTGGCAGCAGAGCCCCAGCTCTTAAACACCCCCAATTCTGCTTCTGCCTAAATCCTGAATGGAGCTTTGAAGAGAGGATGTGTGAGTTTGAAGATTGGAGAACTGAAATAAATCTAAACAGAATTTGGCACAAAACTGTCTTTAGCACAAAATTCACAAAGAGACAGATAATTAAATAGCAGGTTTAAGACACAGAGGATACAAGGAAAGGACCCAACACTTATGTATCAGGAGTTCTAGAAGAAAGAATGAAAGAAATGGTGAAGAGGCAGTATTTGACGAAATAATGGGGAAGAATTTTCCAAAATTAAATGAAGATGCAACTCTTGAATGGACTGTTGAAGAGAGAATTTTTGAATTGGAAGATTAGAGAATCGAAGTAAATCTAAACAGAATTTAACAATACGACAGAAACCAAGGGCGTTTTATCCACGAAGGACCGGACACAGAGCACACTTCTCATCAGCTACAGTAGATGACAAGGGGGTAATACTTTAATGTGTTAAAAGAATATGATAGTGAACAGGATTTTGTGCTCAGTAAATGAATCATTAAAGAGTAAAGGAAAAATAAAGGGAATTAGTCACAGATCCTCACTAAAAGACCTACAAAGTATCATATGTCAGCAAGAAAAAAGTGCATTAAGGATAAAAGAAACAATGGTAACGTACATTGACAAGTGAGAATTTAATTAGCTACCGAATGTATTAAAAAAGGGTTTATGTTAAACAAAGAAGAGAAATAAAACATGTAATGAAAATAAGCAGGGGGAGTGTCCTAAGGGTAAAACCCTCCAAGGTCCTTTCTGTGGTCAACTCTACGCTCTGTTAGAACAATTCACAGCTGGGCATCTGTGTGTTACAAATCTCAGCATAGCCCCTGTAGCAGGCTGAAAACGCCTCCGAAGACGTCCTCCTCTGCATCCTCGGAACCTGAGAACATTGTCTTATGTGGCAAAGACTTTGCAGATGTGATTTTAAGTTAAGCACCCTGAGACGGAGAGGTTATCCTGGGTTATCTGGGTGGGCTCTAAATACGAGCACAAGTGTTCTTCTAGCAGGGAGGCAGAGGGAGATCTGACAACAGGGGAGAAGACAACAAAGGCAACAGAGGTGGACCTTAGAGTGACACGGCACAAACCGGGGCATGCTGGCACCTACCAGAAGTTGAAAGAGGCAAGGTAGGATTCGGTCCTGGAGACTCTGTGGGGAGCGCAGCCCTGCTTCCGTCTTGGTTCTGGACTTTGGGCCTCCAGAGCTGTGAAAGAGTAAATTCGTCTTGTTTCAAACCACAAAGTTTGTGATAATTTGTTACAGCAGCTACAGGAAGCTAATGAAGATCCTAAATTTAAAACAAAACAAAATATCTTTCTCTAGTTTAAAACAAAAGAGGTAAAAAGAAATTCATGTATAATAACAATAACAATTATAATGTACCCATAAATAATTTAACAAATAAACAGATATGGAAGACTTCAGTGGAGAAGATTTCAAAATATTATTAATTACCACTAAGGAAGGAGCAAGAGAGAGAGGAGGAAGGGAAGGGGGTGAAATCAAGCCTTGAGAATATCTCTAACGTCTTATATCCTTAAAAATATCTGAAGAAAATATGGCAGAATGTTGAGTCCTTTAAATTCAGTAGTGGGTATATTAATGTTATATTATTCTCTTTTCTTGTTTTTATATTTGAAATGTTTCACAATAAAAAAATAAAAGAACAAAAGCAAAAATAAATAAAATACCATGGGGCCCTTTCGTATCAAAGTGGAAAGAGAATTCAAAAGATAGGCTCTGTCTTCCTGCTGGATGTTTGTTTGTAGATGAAGCCTTGGAAGCTGTTGAGAGAAGCAGCTTCGCATGCACGTGACATCAGCAAGGGCTCTGGGAGCCCGGCAGCGACTGAGGTTGGCATTTGGCAAAGACAGAAGGGACGGACCATCCCCCAGTATGAGGGAAGGTGGATATGCTGGGCCTGAGATATCACGTGTTCTTCTCTTAGTTTTAAAGAGATTCTACAGCACAGTTCAAACAAACGCTTTCAACAATCTTTTTTGGTTTTTGTTTGCTTTTTTTTTTAATGCACTTCTTTTTCAGATAACTTGGAAGAGACAGAAATATCCCCTGAACTCTAGTAACTGAGCCCGGTTGTGTGGGAAAGAGAACCTGCCTCCAGATCAGTGAGAGGTTGTGTGATGGGGAGGGAGGTCTGAACCCGAGCCAGGAACCGGGTTCCAAGTCTCAGTCTACAAGTAACTCGCTGGGAGGTCTCTACGATTTCCATCACCTATAAAATGAGGAAATACATGTAAACAACCGCTAAGGTCATTGTTGACATTATCATGCTACAGCCACCTCGCAGTGTTTTTGTGCCTTTTATACATTAAATAAGCCAACCAAATAAATATCTTTTTCTCCCTTAAGATCCCCCAGTAATGAATGAAAAGTGAGAAACCTGGATTCTGGAATGGAAGCAATTTGTCTCTTCTTTTTGAATGAATTTCGTCATCACCATCAGGATTGTCTTTGAGAAAACAGAACTATGAGATAACAAGTCTTCATTCTTGGAACTTTGGTCTGATGATTTTATTTAATGAATATTTTTGATATTTTACAACTATATTAAGAGAATTCTGAAGACCTCTACCCAGAGAAGAAAATATCTGAGCAAGTATTGTGAAAGAGAACCCAAGGAAATAGTTAGGTTAATGAGCTCAATCCACTTGTTCACATATTCACTCTTCACTAAAGGAAATAATAACCTACTGGACAGCTGTGGCAGAGACCACTAACAGCCCCTGAGGTCCACTCTCTCCTTCTCCCTTTTATTGATATAATCACTAGAGTGTTAACTGGGTAATTGGCTTCCTAGCTACCAATTGCCTTTCTCAGCCTCCTTTGTGCCTCCATCTGGAGTCTGGCCAACGGATGCAAGAGGAAGTTACAAGAGCAACTTCTATGTCTCATCCTCTAAAAGGAGAAATTGCATGCACTTTACTCTGTTTCCCCCTCCTGCAGACTGAAATTCAGATGTGGTGCTAGTGAGGCAGCTTTGATTTGTGAAGAACAGATGCTTGGGGATAACAATGATGGAGCAACAAAACAAAAGGACCCTGGCCCCTGCATGATGCTGTGGAGCAGAGCTCTCTCCCAGGACTGCAGACTGCTCGCCTGTGCACTTTGATGTGAGAGAGAAGTCAAAATCTATCTTGTTTCAGCCCCGAAGTTGTGGGTCTCTTTGTCACAGTAGCTTAACCTGTGCCCGAGTTAATGCAATGACTGAAAAGGAACTCAAGATTTTCACAGAAGTCCCAGAGGAGAGGGGAACTTTTATTAAGGATCTGTAACTGCCAGTAAGACCAGGAACAAATACTAGCTTGAATCTAAATGCAAGGAAATGATCAGAAAAATCCATATAGATGGACATTCTGCAAAACAACTGGCCTGGATCCTTAAAAGTTGTCAGTGGCATAAAAGACAAAAAGAGGCTGGGGTATTAATTAGATTAAAGAAGTCTAAAGAACCATGACAAGTAAATACAATACATGAGCCTTGATTGGACCGTAAATCCAAATATTTTTGAAATTTATTATATGTTTATACCACATATATTATAGCATTATATACATATAGCATTATTGCTACAAGTGGAGGAATTAGAATATGAAGTGTGTGTTGGATAATAAAGCAGCGTGGGTGCTGGCTGTCTCGAGGATTGCAGCTGCAGTGTGGTTATGGAGGAGAACGCAGGAAACACGCTGAACCAGTTAAGGGGAAAGTGTTTAATGTCCACAAGTTATTTCCAAATGTTCGAGTAAACTAATAATAATAGAAGTAATAATAATTTTTATATATGGCAAAATATTAACAATTTATGAATCTAGGTGAATGTAGGTGAGGAGCATATTGACATTCTTTGTACTTTTCTTACAATATTTCCGTAGATTTGCAATTTTAAAAACATAAAATATTGGAAGATAACTGGCAGAAAATATACATGAATATCTTTTAGACTTTAAGCTGGGAGAAATATTCTTAAATTGGTTATATAAGAAAAGATTGATATATTTAACTACATTAAAATTAAAGAATTTTGTTCATCAAAGAAACTCTAATTCTGTTTATGATATTTAAGGTTTTTGTTATCTGCTTGACTTTCCCCATTAGAAATGTAGCTTCCGGAGGGGAAGAACGTTGGTACTGTATTCCTAGTGCTTACACCAGCATCAGCATACAGTAGTTGCTCAGTACACATACGGTGACTGAATTACTGAAGGAAGGAATGAATGAGTTATATGAGTAAATTCTAATGTTTGTTAGTAATCCTTTAAACCAAATTATAAAGTATTGTGGCTCGATGGGCTTGGTTAAGATCTGGTTTTGAACAACAGTTCCGGAATGCTAACTTAATTATGTCATTTAATCTTGTCACTGAATCCCAAGGGCTAGTCTGGTGACAGACTGCCTGAGTTCAAATTCTGATGCTCTCAGTAAGTAGCTACAGAGCAGTGATCACAGACAAGTCACATAAGTTCACTAAGCCACACTTTCCTTACCTTTAAAATTGGGGAAAATACTAGTGGCTACTGCTAGGGTTGTTGTGAACAGTTAAATGAATCGTACACACAGATCAAAGTGTGGGCTTCATCCAGAACTCAGCAGTGGAGGGCTGGTGTGGCCTCCAGGCTGGATCTGGCCCTTCCCTTCTCTCCACCATCCTCCATCTGCTCCCACTTTGTGTTTATGCTCCAGTCACTGTGTTCCTCGTTTCCGTGAATACTCATGCTCTCATTCATCTAAAGGCCTTCGCGTGTGCTGCTGCCGTGGCATAGAACACCCTTCCCTGGTGGTTTATCTGATCGCTCCCAATGTGCATATCTCATCTCAGAACCTCTCCCCCAGAGGGAACCTCCTCACACCTCGGCCCCAGTTTAGTTAGGCAGCCTCCTATGTGCTCACATAGGCCCCTCATAGCCAGACGCTACTGAATAAGGGCTCAGCAATTGTTAAATGAGTGAATTGTAGCCCCATTCCCAACAAGACCAGACAGCTTCCTAAATGTACTGAGCCGGCACAAAGGTATTCAATGGAGAATTTTAAAAACTAACAGAGACTAAGAGTCGCTAAGGAGTGCTTCCTCTCTTTCTCATCCCTATACCATCCTCTGAGCTTATTCACGCCCCTCCAGCTCGAGACACAGGGAACTGTTAAATCACTCCTTGACCACCCCCCAGGCCCTGGCCACATCCCCCCAGCTTGTAGAAATACACAGTTAGTTTTCTGTGATTTTAGGCACCTCTTTGAAAAAGAGAGCTCAGTGAAACTTCCCTGCTCACACTCAGAGCGGCAACTCAGCACTGGGGTTTGAACTGTTGGAAAGCTGAAACCACCCAACATGTGCCACTGTTTTGTTCCCTTGTGAGTCACTGAACCTGGCGTCTGGCCTGATAATGTCCTATTAATATGAGGTATGAGTATCCGTGGCATGCAGGAGTAAGGAAGGGTCTGTCTCCTATCACTCTAACCTTGACAGGAAGTGGCTTTGAAGATGACCGCTTGCCTAAAGGTAAAACATGTTGGCAAGACAGAGCTTCCCTCTGACTACTCCATTCCCTCCACTGCCCTCTGGCTTGATTCCTATTCCCAGCATTTAAACACGTTGTCCTCTTTTCTGTCTGAGCACAGCTTGTGTCATCTCTGTCAGATTGCCTTCCAGGGCAGACACCCAAGCTTCAAGGACTCACAGTCTGTACTCAGACCATCTCATGGGCATCTGAGGTGGGGCACACATATTCCCTCGGAGCTGAGCTCTGCTGACGTTGAAGAGTCTGCACACCTGAGGGGCATGCATCTTGTCTTCTCACGGTGAGTTTGTGAGGGTAAACCATACTAAGTGTTAGCCACAGAAACTGAACACAGTATCAAAGACGCATGTGCTGTAGAAGAAGAACATGGATGTTAGAGGAGAGCAAAACTGCTCTTATCCAAAAATTGACCAGAATACCACATTGTGTCATATATTCCATTATTCTACCTATTTCATCAGGATTTGTGGAGGCAGAAAATTCTTACATTTGGTTCAATTCAAGAAATAATTGATGAGCAACAACTGTATTCCAGTAATATGTAAGGTGCTGTGGAAGATACAAAAGACGAAGCCTGGTCCTTTCCCCGAGAAACAGAGACCAGTTATTCCAGTTGTAATCCCACCTTTATCATTTCACTAGCAAAAGCACTCATATTTTTTTTTCTCTCTTTACCTACAAGTTATCTATTTCTTTTAATTTAGTTTCCCATGCCTGGAATCTTTCTATCCAGTTCATTTAACACTTTCTTAAGGTACATTCTAGAACTATACACACAGTCTTTCGACTTTAGACAAAACATGAATTTCTATAAGATGGAGTCATATTTTCTGCTTATTTCTCATTGTTTTTGGGTGATATCCAATGGCAGATTGATGCTGATTGCCTTTAGGAGTACATTGGAATGATGTCTGTCTTCAAGGATGTCTATATCCGTTTCTTGGACTATGAACTATCAGGTATAATCTAGCAGCTTCCAAATCTGGTTTGTGTTACTTACGGCTAAATGTGATACAGTCTATTGACATATAACCACGTTGAAGCTCCTATGCCATTTATATGACAACTTAGATAAACCTTCACCTTGATAGCTTGACAATCTACTTAAAATCTCAATAGTTCAACGATAACTCTATTCTTTAGTTAACGTCCTTTCGAAAGACTTTTTGAAAAAGAAGTTTTCATGATGAAAAACTATAACCAAGGCACATGATACAAAGAGGAATAGGGACTTAGGAGCCCAATCAATTTCAAATTACGTCCTACGTCTGCCAGTTACTCTGTACATGAGCTTGGCCAAATCACTGAACCCAAGATGTGGTTTCCTCAGCAGCAAAAACGAGGTAATAATACTTCCTGTGGAGAAGCGTGAGGATTAGGAATAATGCCCAAAGGCATTTGGAGAGTGCCCACAGCACGGAGAGCACTTTCTGCAATCACGGAAATTCCCTATTGTGTGTATCTTATATGGTAGCTGCTAGCCGTATGTGCCTATTGAATATTTGCAATGTGACTGAGGAACTGAATTTTTAATTTTTAATAATTAATTTAGTTTAATAATTCCATGTAGCTACTGTATTAGATATCACAGGTCTAGACTATGATAGGTCCTCAATAGATAATAGTCACTGATATGATTAATAATGGGAAGTTTGGATTTCCTAAAAGATGGTCTAAAACAAAAAACAACTCCAACAAACCAAAAATTCTCATTAAAGTTTTCTGAGATTTTCTATGAGACCTTGTGGCACATTAACCTAAATATGGCCTTTTAGATCCTCACGACCTCACATCTCTATGTCCTTTCCCTAGCCCTGAGACCAGCCCCTGCACCAGGACTTCCCTTCCTCCTTACTACTGGTATGCCCACCTCTGCTGTCATTATGTCCTCCTGAGATCCTAGACTGAGAACCCTGTACCCCTGATGCTGCAACCCTTGAGTCACCAAAGATACCATAAAAGTCTGAGAGAGAGCGCGTGTTCTTTTGGTGTTTGAGATCAGCTCCATCCAAAGCTTGCAAAAAAGCATCTCTGAATGCGTCATATCCTATACTATACACTTTGTTCACCTTGTCACCACAACAGAAAACGGGCTTCAAGATTAACGAGTTCAGCCAACAAATACTGCTGGGAGTAATTTTATCACTCTCACATTTCTCAAAAGTAACTCCATACCAGTTTCTAAAAATACCAACCATTCCAGGCCAAGTGACCTTGGAGACCTCAAGGTCTGAGTAACTTGGGCTTCAGTAGTTCTGACCTCTCTGATTTCTAGAAAGTCCAACCATGAAGAAATGATTCTAATTGTGAAAATTTCTTTGTTTATGGTTTAGAACCTTGATCTTATAGTCTGGATAATTATGATTGATTCTGAAATATAGTAGCAGAAACAAAGTAAACTAGAGGTTAGTTGCATGCTTTATAAACCAGACATAAAGAGACTGATATTAGAATTTGCCAGAAATTCCAGAAGGATGCATAAAATGATGAGAAGTTAGCCAGAAACTTGAACAAGCAGGAAAAGTATTATCCAGGTAGATGTAATACTTTGAGGCAAACATATGCTTTAGTGTGTAGAAACTTATACCAAATAGGCCTAAGAGCACAGTGAAATTATAAATAATAGCGTGTCTAAGCCAGAAGGATCTTAGATATAAGCTAGATGATCTGTGTGTTCTATGGAGAAAACTGAAGCCCACAAGTGTGATTTGCCCAGAATCATGCTGTTAGCTATTGGCAGAGCCTAGAATCAGTACCTCCTGTCTCTCATTTGAGTGCCCTTTCCAGTGTACCAGAAAGTTGTCTAATTTGGGGATAACAAACCATTGAGTAAGGGAAGTCACCTTCTACATTCAAGAAGAGATTCTTTCTTAGGCCCAGGGTTTGTCCGCAGTCCCAGAACTCAAACGCAGGCAGCTGAATTGGCGGACTTGTGAGTCATGTTAGCAGAAGCATCAAGAGCTCCATCGACTGAGTTCTACTATATCAAATCTAGGTCCTCCGGTAGGAACTGAAGTGTTCAGCTCCCTAGAGATGCAGTTTGCTCAGCAAGTGCCTGAGAGTCATCAGATAACGCAGAACACATTGTTTGCTCTCCAAAGGAAATGTGATGCAGACTCCCAACTTCCCTATGCAAGAATAAACTCCTGACCCACCCTCTGCAAAGGCGAATTCCTGCTACAGATTCAACTGAGTGCATAGGCTTTAGAAACAAGAGTGCCCGCTGCATATCAGGGTATGCTCCTGGCCTATGATGCCGGGAGGGCATGAGACGCTCGGGTCTAAAATGTAAACTGAGAATTGATTCATTCATTCCACAAACATTTCTTGAGTACATATCACATTCTGTTCCAGCTACTGCAAAAACTACAAAACATAGACGTCATTTAATTCATCAGAAATATTGACCGAGTGCTGTCTCACTGCAAGCTGCAGATATGGTTTGCTTGTCTGGTGCGATGTTGCTCCTGCCTCTGTGGTCCCTCAGTGCGTTGTCTACACCTCTGCAGGGCCCTGTTTTATTTTCAATATTTGTCTCTGTATATTCGTTTCCCTTTCCTAGAATGCATCTCCTCCAGGACAAGGAACAGAAACTTCTTCATGATAGCTCAGTAAAAGACAGGCACATTTGTTAGCAATTGCGAGAGACCATCCACTCTTTGTAATTTGGTTCAGTTTAACAAGTATCTGTTCTTATCTACGATGTGTTTAACATTGTGCTGGGTGCTGTGGGTATTGCTACAGACTGAATGTTTTCACCTCCCTCAAATGCTTGTGTTGAGATCTAATCCCCAATAAGATGGCATTAGAAGGTGATGCTTTGAGAGGTGATGAGGTCACGAAGCTGGAGTCCTTATGATGGGATTGGTGTCCTTAGAAGAAGCCAGAGAGCTAGGCCTCCACATGAGGTTACAACCAGAAGTCAGTCATCTGCAACCCAGAGGAGAGCTCTCACCAGACCCCAACCATGCTGGCACCGTGATCTGGGGCTTCCAGCTCCAGAACTGTGAGAAATCAATTTCTGTTGCTGATAAGCCACCTACTTTATGGTGTCTTGTTTTCACAGCCTGAGCTGACTAAGACAGGTGTATATAACTACCTAAAGTTGTATGCCCTTCTCTTCAGAGGTTTGCAGTTTTCTGTGGGGTCCAGAGAGGGAAGAAAAGATAAATATAAATGCAATTCAATGCTAAATTAAAGTAATTAAACGAGAAAATGCAATAATCCAACAAGGTATTTGGTGAAAGGAGAGAGCAGTGTAGCTGAAAAGACATCACTCAAGCGAGTAATCCAAGCATCAGAGAGAGGAGGGAATTTAGGTGACAAGGCAAAGCCTGAGGGGAGGCATACAAACAGGAATGGAGAGGAACTGAGTCTAACTCGAGTGGAGGGTAAGCGGTAATCACTGACAGAGATTTGCTTGTGTTCACCACGTTTGCCATTTTCTGAGCTGCAATAAAAATCATGGAACTGTTTTCTAAATCCACCTGCATTTCTCGTTGTAGAAAATTATTGTTTTCAATAACCGATCTAGAAGGATTCTATTCCAGACCCTAACAGTCAAAAGAGATATTTGGGGGAATACCTTTACCTTCTATAATTGAGAAAATCAGGGAAATGCCTTTGTCTTCTTTAAGGCAGTGATTCTCAAACTTTCTCATGCATCACAGTCACCTGGGGAGCTTGTTAAAAGACAATGTGAGGCCACTCCTCAGAGTTTCTGACTCAGCAGGTGTTGCCCGGCCTGAGAATATGCCTTTCCAACAAGGTCCTGAGGATGCTGATGTTGCTGTTTGGAGAGCACACGTTGAGAACCACGGGTCAAGAGCAGAGCTGAAGTGGGCTCTCCTATGCCTGCTTATAAAACAGGTGATGCCAGCCACAGGCACGAGGAGACCCCGTATTAATAACCTAGATACAAAAGTAAGGCATATATGTGGTTAAATAAACTTAGTGTGTTGTTTGAGATTGTGGGATATAAAAAACAAACATTACAAAGTGACTTCTAGGAATATAAGCCTTTTAACTCAATAGTGAGCTGACTCATATCAACTTAAGTTAAAAAAAAAATCAGCGTCATTGCCACTGGTTTTGTGTTTGGACTTTGGCACAGCATGGGTGTGTTAGTGAGAGTTCCCCAGAGAAACAGACCAACATGCGTATGTATATGGAAAGAGACTTGTTTTAAGGAATTGGCTCATGCAACTGTGGAGTCTTGGCAAGTCCAAAATCTGGTGGGGTGGCCAGCAGGCTGGAGACTCAGGAAGGAGCGGCAGTTGCAGTCTTAAGGCAGTCTGCTGATACTGCAGGTGAAATCCTGAGGCCTAAGACCGTCTGCTGACAGAAAGCCCCCTGGCTTAAGGAAGGCCAGCCTATTTTTCTATTCACACCTTCAGTGGATTGGATGAGACCCTCTCACATTACAGAGCAATCTGCTCTAGTCAAAGTCCACTGAGTTAAACAGAATAATGTTTGACCAAACATCTGAGCACTGTGGCCCAGCCAAGTGGACACATAAAATTAACCATCACAATGAGTTTATTTCACTTCTTTTTTATTTGTCTATTTTCTTTTTGTTTTCAGGATTGGTTTAATTCAAGTCAACAAATGTTTCACTTGCTCAATCGTTTTAGTAGGCTGTAGTTCAGGAAAGGGAATTATTAAGATTTAATTGCGAAAAAAAGTTTATGTTTCATTCTGTAAATATTTAGTTATATTTAATAATTGAATAATAAAGTAAAAATAAGATATGAGTACTAAATATTTATAAAGATTTCTCGAGCGCTAATTTTGTGAAGCCAGCCCTGGTGGTCTAGTAGTTACAGTTCAGCGCTCTCATCACCACAACTCCAGTTTGTTTCCAGGTCAGGGCACCACGCCACTCATCTGTCAGTTGTTGCACTGTGGTGGCTGCATGTTACTGTGATGCTGAAAGCTATATCACGGTGTTTCAAACACCAGCAGGGTCACTCATGGTGGATGGGTTTCTGCGGAGCTTCCAGACTAAGACAGACTAGGAAGAAGGAACTGGCCACCCACTTCCAAAAAAATTAGCCATGAAAATCCTATGAACAGCAGCAAAGCATTGTCTGATGTAGCGCCAAAAGATGGGAGGATGGTGCAAAAAGACTGCTCAGAGCTCTGCCCTGACGGACACAGGATCCAACTAGGAGTCAGAATCGACTCGTTGGCACAAACTACAACTTTGTCAAAGGCTCTTGGTGTGGTTGAATTTTAGACAGAAACTCTTGCCAAGATTTTGGTTTAGGGATGCATCTGTGGTTAGGGGTTGGGGAGTGGAGAGAAGGTCCTGGCTTTGCCTCAGCTTTGTTCACTCTGGGAAACTCATTATGTCTAGGCTATGGCTGACAGTGGGGAAACACCAAAGTTGAGGTCTTAGCCAGCTCCACAAGGGTTTTGTGGAAGAGATGTGAGGGAGCCTTAAGGCAGCGGAATGGAGACACTGGCAAGATATCAATCTTAGGGACTGATCCTTCACTCTGGCTTGGGATTTGGGGAAATAAAGGTCTTTGGACTAAAACTAAGAGAGGTTTGTTTTTGTTTTTTATCTTTTTTCCATTTAACTCTAAGGCCAGGGGAAACTTTAGTGCCCAGATGAAAAAAAAATATGATTGGAATGGATGAAAGAAGAGTGTAGTAGTTGAATGGTACCCCCCCCCCCCAATAAAAATGTTATGTCCATGTCAATCCCTGGAACCTGTGAATGTGACCTTATTGGAGAAAACGTCTTTGCAGATGCAGTCCCTGAGTCTGTGTTAATTTGCTATGGCAGCCTCAGGAAATGAATACAGGGAGTTCTGCTTCTGCTAAAAATACCGATTGATTGTGGCTTTCCAGAGTCCTAGGAAGTGCAGCACTGAAGCACAACAGAGGAGCTGCGGATGTGGCCAGTGGGAGGCAGCGGCCCTGGCCAGAGCAGCTTGATAGTGGGAGCCAAAGGCCCAGATGAGGGCCCTCCATGCTGCTTCCTGGGCGGCAGGGCACTCAGCAGTTCAAATTGCCTCAGCACTGGAAGATAATTTAAGTAATACTTTGAAGTAATACTAAAAAATTAGCTCAGACCATTTCAACTCCTATATTCTATTCAGGCCAGTGATGGAGGGTGAAATCTTTACCCTTTCCACCGGGGTTCTGTCAATCCACGTGGAGGTGAATTTGCATATGTCTGACTGCATATACTCACATCTGTTTGGTCTTGATGTCCTACTGACAAATGTATATGAGCAATAGGCAGTATAGGCAGACCCAAGGAAGCCTTCATGATCACGTTCTCTTTACCTAGTCTTGCCCACCCTGGGCACCTGAGGTTTGATTTGAATAGTCCAAAGGAATCTACATCTGATACTTGAAAGTGCTTAATGGAGACCACATTCTGGAATGAGAACTAAATACATTTGCTATATATATATATATATGTTGACTGAGATATACATATACAGTAAATTCTCATTATTCATGGATTGCCTATTTGTGAATTCACCTACCTGCTAAAATTTATTTATAACCCCAAATCAACAGTTGTGGCACTTTCGCAGTCCTTGTGGACACGCCCAACATGCATACTCCCAGCAGAGGTGGAACAAGGCAACACTCTGCCTTCTTGTCTCAGTTCTCACACTGTAACCAAGTGTCCTTTTCGTGGCCTGTTTAATGCCATGCGTTTTGCATTTTTGAGCTTTTTGATGTTGATCCTTAACTGCTTAAAATGGCCCCCAGGCATGGTGCTGAAGTGCTGTCTAGTGATGCTAAGTGCAGGAAAGCTGGGATGTGCTTCCAGAGAAAACACGCGTGTCAGATAAGTTTCATTCAGGCGTGAGTTATAGCGCTGTGGGCTGCAAGTTCCACGTTAATGAATCAACAACATGTATAATAAATAAGGAGTCTTTAAACAGAGACACATATAAAACAAAGTTGTGTATTGATCAGTTTTGAAAATGCTGTGACCACGTGACCAGAGGCTCACAGGAACCCACCCTGTGTTTCTCCTAGGAGTGATGGCTCAGTGTCCGCGAGTTCACTGTTTGTGGTGACTTTATAGAACATAACTACTGTTAGCCAGGAGGAGCAACAGTATACGATTATAAAAACTATTTAGTGTAATTCTGACATAAATTCCCAAGTGTTCCCAAGAATGACCCTTCACCAAAGTCTGCTTGGATTCACCCTGCCGCCCTTTCCCCATGCCCTGTCTCAGTCCCTCTGGTGCCCACCCTGGCCTATTCCATTAGGTCCCCTCTCATCCTTTTCTGAGTTGAATTTCACAGTCTACGCTCAGGGCCTTTATCGTAGTGTGCACAGTGTCCTTGGTCTTTTCATAGACGCAAACTCTAAGTAAAACTTTTATAGAGGCTTAACTGTCTTTAATTTCTTTGCAAAAATGCCAACTTTCTGCTTTACTCGTTGACTTAGGAAAGCTTCTCTTTGTGCCTCCATGTTCCTCTTTCTGAACTGAGTACCTTTATGTTGTGTCTGGGTTTTGGCCAGTTCAGCGTTTCCTCTCTTAAGGAAGATTTTTGCATGTTGGCTTTGGAGCTAAAACCACATATTTTATTGCAAAGCACCATGACACAGCCTGAGTGGTATTAAACTTCCCCTCCCCATCCTTCCTCCTCCCAACCATCAGTAGATAGAGATAGAGAGAGAGATGTAAAATATATATGTACTCATATAAGATATATTATATGTACATTAATATTTAATAGTTATACTCATTAATACAGAGTATTGTTAATTGTTAATACTCTGAGATAGTATTTAATACTCTCTCATATCTTAGTAACACATGAACTACTTGTAGCTCTTAACAATCTTTTAGCAATAGGATAGAAGCCTCAACCCGGAGGGCCTTATTCTGAGTAACTTAGATTTTATGCACTTTTGCCCCAGGAGGATGAAAGTAGCTGTTGCCCACCCATCTCAGAAATTCTATCCTGTGGCAATATCATGAGGGTCAGCTTGGCCTGCTTTGTGAATGGTTTCTCTCAGAGTATTTTCAAGTCTTTATTTGAGGCTCATCTCAAAGTGAGAAGCCAACATTTGGGCAGTTAAAATAAAGATATTTCACCCATGCTTAATTCACTGGGAAAATTAGGAAAAAGTAGTTCGTAAGGAGAAATCAGAAAAAGAAAGCCATGCCTGGAGAGCAGGAAAACATGGGCTGCCCCATCGTGGAGGTTTCCTCTAATGGCTTGTACTGGTGCTGTCGTACATTCATGTTGCATGTAATCAGATTCTTATACTTTTATTTCATATGTTAAGAGACGAACAAAGGATGCCTCTGTTTCCTCCAAATGAAGCTTACTGGCTCTATATTAAGAGAACAACAGGATCAAAGAGGATCCAGGATTGGAGGGCAAGGAGAAGCAAAAAGAGGTTTAATTGAGAAAGGGCAGGATATCAGTATCTCATGGTGACTGAGGACACAGACGCAATCTGTTGCTGGAGGCCTCAGTTCTGTGACTTCAAGTATTCTCACACTCGCTCATAAACCCAGAAGTCAGGGCGTGGGGCGTGGGAAAGAATGTGGTTGTGGTCACCCCTCTGTAAACGGCAGCAGCGACTAGGGACACAAAGACCTTTGAGAAAACAGCCCACCACCATGAGAGAAGATTACAAGAAAGGAAATTTGCTTAGCCCATGACAAAGTTTACTAGCTTAGTAGATCTGTTTGTCTAATGAATGTCCATTTCTGAAGACTCCATTCATCAAATTGGCTCAGGCTTAGTCATCCATGAAAAAAGCTGTTCAAAGACTCAGGAAAGACAGGGCACAGAAAAAACTTACAGACCAGGGCTTGGGGAGGTTTGAAATAAACACAAGAATCAAAGATAAACACCAACTGTCTAAGGGGAGGAGCTGATTTTCTCAAGGCTGGGTAGATGGATGTCGAAGGGAACTGCCATGTTTCTTGTTGGGCAAGGGAATGAGTGACAAGAAGGAGCAGGAATAGCTGATATGCCTACTGTGAAAATAATTCTAGATGAAGTCTCAAGGCCGAGCTGAGTTTGCGCCAGTTATATGCCTAAGCATCAGCACAAACCATGTTTTATCTAGGGGATGCTAAGAGTCAAAACTGGGAAGATGAGAGTCTGCCACTGAGTTCAGAGGGAAAGGGCTAGAAATAAGAGACAAAGTCAAGATGAGGGGAGATGGTACATAATGGCAGGGCCAGCACTTGGCTCGGCTCCAGGGGGCACCATTCACAAGTAGTCTACATGAATGGTGCGCCATAGGGCTGGGCTGTGGGTAACCTGCCCTCCTTTGCAGTTGTACATAGTGCAAGGGACCAGGGGAAAAAAGAGTGAGACTGTATCAAAGCTAAGAATGAGCTGGAGTTTTTATTTGCTCCCCATTTAAAAGCATGGATATCCTGGGATAGAATCAAGACATGGTGGAAGGAAGACAGGTCTAGAAATGAGGAGACATAGGGTCAAATCCCTCTCTGAGAAGTTGGTGATTTATTCACTATTTTCTGAGTCTGGTTTGTTATCTCTAAAATGGGCTCACTAATACCTGCTGTGCTTCTCTAACTCACGAGGTAGCCTCCAATTTGACCAAGTACGTAAACAAGCATGGGATGCTTTGCCAACAATAGGTTTACAAATGATGCTGTTGTCACGGTGTAAGCAGGATGCTGAGTCCTTTCAACGACCTGCAAAGCCCACAGTACCTGCCTCCTTCTCCCATCTCTCTGACTCACCTTCTCCCAGCTCACCTCCTTGATTCAAATGTCAGCTACTTAGTGAAGTTTTCCCTGACGTCACACTATTTGAAACTGCCCACCTCCTAGCACTCTCTCATCAGTTCTTATCTTAGCTTTCTCCAAAACACATCACTCTCTAATACACAATTGAATTTACTTGCTATTATGTGTATATTCTGTCTTCTCCCACCAGAACATGTGGAAGGCAGGGATTTTTATCTGTTTTGTATCCTAAGCCAAGAGTAAAGTTTAGAAAATTGGTAGGCACTCAAAAAATACCAGATATATGAAAGGGGAAGAGCCATTCAAAGTCACAGCTTCTCCGCCTTACCAGGATACTTTTTGCACTTCAATTGAAATGGCTCCACCCAAAAAGAATGTCCACAGAAGCCCTTTGCTATCTATCCACTTGACTTTTGCTCTGGTTCCTTTTGACGCTACAAGACATTTCCTTAAAGTTTTAATTTATCCCCATTTGTTGTTGCCCAGGAAAGAGCATTAGGAAATGTAAGGTCCACTATTCACCACATTGCTGACTAATGAAATGAGACATATGTTAGAGAAGACTGTGGGTTAAATAAGCTGGGTAGAGTCTTATGAAGGAGAGAAAGCAGGTGACACCAACCAGAGAACAGGCATTCAAGAAATACGCTCTGGGCACTGCAAAGGAAAAAATGAAGTCCATTGATTTCTTTCTCATGTTTTGGGTTTTTCTTATCAAACACATTGTCTGAACTCAGTAACTTAGAGAAATCTGTTACTGCTGTAGAACTGCAAAGCATATACAGAGTTCTACCAAGAATAAATCTATTTCCCGGGGCCGGCCCCATGGCCAAGTGGTTAAATTCACACGCTCCACTTCGGTGGCCCAGGATTTTGCCGGTTCAAATCCAGGGCGCAGACATGGCACCGCTCATCAAGCCATGCTGAGATGGCATCCCACATACCACAACTAGAAAGACCCACAACTAAAAATACACAACTATGTACCGGGGGGCTTTGGGGAGAAAAAGGAAAAATAAAATCTTTAAAAAAAAACAAGAAAGATATCTATTTCCCTTTGTGTGTTATTGTCTTATTTTGAGTTATTTTCTCTTGGCCTAGAACGTGGTGCTAAATTATTCCTAAATGGTTTGCTTCTTTTATACGTAAGGCCACAATTACTTCACTGTGATCTGGTCAAAGTCAGTCTCTGATCTTCTGGGAATAGGAGAGTGGCTGGAAAAGAGGCCCCCTCTTTGCCATCTGAAAATACATACTTGTAGCTTATTTTCTCAAATTGGTGGATACAACAATGTTAGGACTTGAATGTTCCCACCATATGAGAGTACCTATAGGATTCAGAATACACTTTGGCAAAGCAATACATTGTCATATTAAAGATTAAGGTTTAGAATCTACTATAGACTGAGTTAAATGTTAAATGGTAATGTCCAAGGTGATGGTATTTGGAAGTGGGGCCTTTGGGAGGTGATTAGGTTATAAGAGTGGAGCCCTCATGAATGGGATTAGTGCCCTTATAAAAGAAACCCCAGAGAGCTCCCTTACCCCCTTTCTGCCATGTGAGGACATTAAGAAGACGGATGTCTACAGACCAAGAAGCTGGACCTCAGGAGACACCAAATCTGCTGGCCCCTTGATCTCAGACTTTCCAGCCTCCAAACTGTGAGAAATAAATTTCTGTTGTTTCTAAGCCACCCACTTTTGTTATAGCAGCCTGAACAGAGAAAGAAAGAACCCAATGGTCTCAGATCCAAATTTCAATCATTCTACCTACTGCCTCTATGCCTTTGAGCAAATTCCTTAACCCACCTGAGCCTCAATTTTCTCATCTCTAAAGTAGAATAATAATAATCAAATGAGATACTGAACGTAAAAAGGTCAACAAATGGTGCTTGCAAATGGTTATTATTCTTCTAAAAACTCAGGAGCATAGTTTCGTTAACCAGGGCAATTTGCTCTTAATTGATAATAAAAAAGAACAAAGGAAGGAAGAGAGTATAGTTAAGGTGATATAGTCACTGGGGGAAACTTTGGTCAAAGTGACAAAATGACATGACTCCTCCGAGCCCTGTATAAAGCATCCTACAGCAGACCATCAGAGCTCCTGGGCTGCAGATGAACAGACGGAAGCCGGTGAGCAGCTGGACCATACACCCCGAGGACAAGGAGAAAGGCCCACTCTTCCTTCTTCTCTCTCTCTCTCTCTCTTCCTGATACATCTTTTTAAGTCTGTTCCAGTTATCCTCTCCACATGGTACCTATCGTGTGTCTACACTGGATCCTCTCTGGACTTCGCAGAAAACCTGGGCCGTAGCCCAAGTTTGGTTCACTCACTTGTTGAGCTGGGCAAATCACTTTACCTCAGAGTTTAATGGTTAAGAACGTGGCCTCAGAGCCAGTCTGTCTGGATCCTAACAGCCCGCTCTACACTTACTAACTGTGTGAACTTACATGAGTTGTTTAAATCCTCTGTGCCTCAGTTTATCCATACTTGAAAAAAAAGAGATATACGGTAGTATCTACTTCATAAGATTGATATGAGAATTAAATGAGTTATTCATGTGAACCGCTTAAAACAGTGCCTAGCACACAGGGCTGTGAAAGTTCCCTATTATTATCTGTAAAATAAGGAAATTGTCCTATCTCCAAATTGCTACCAGATCAAGCGTTTTGTGAATCTTCTCCGATTCTCCCTGCTGTGACTGAGTTTCCCACTATCTGCTCTGTTCTCCTTTCCCCATCCATTCCACCTGGTTCATCTTTCAAGTTTCACTACTTTCCCCCTTGGCAGAAATTACAGAGCTGTTCAAATGTACCATAGTTGGCTTGATTATTTAGACAACACAGCTGCTCTTTGCTAAGAATTTGGTTCTTGGAATCAAGTGTTTATCATGTCACAGTATTATTATGTCCATGTTATCATATTATTATGTCCATCATCATCCTGCACATGGAGGAGACTCCAGGAGCCTTCATTTGAAACAAGGTCAGCACAAGCATCTGTATTATCACTCTGAAGGGTCAGTAGGGACTGTGCATTCCACAAGATGATGGGTACATGTGGAGTATAGCCACCCAGGCCAACAACCCAGGCCAAGTGCCCCAAGGCAGCAAGGCGTGGTAGAAAGAAGTCTGGAGAAAGGACACTCGTGTTTATGTTCCAGCTCTTGTTAATGAATGTGAAATCTGGGGATTTGTAAACCTCAGAGGCACTATTTTCTCAGTTACTACTAAAGAGACAACAAAAACAATTTCATAGGTTGTCTTAAGAATTAAGGGAGCAATCGTGTAACGTAGCGAGATGGGGGAGCAGAGGAAAATGCTTTGTAAGGTATACAGGCTCTACAAATGGTAGCCACGTAGTTATTCTCATTAGAACTTCAGCACATGGATGGTCTTAAATTCCCCAGTCTTCCTGAAAAGACAGGACCTTCATTTTATGTTTCTTCTGTCTTTGAGATAGTTGTTTTAATTATTGGTATTTTTTTGGCTAAGCAATATATTCAAGTTCAAAAGGCAAAATCATAAGAAGGTATAACAGTGAAAGATCTTCCCTCCCCACCCACTCTTGTTACCGGTTTTTGTTTGGTGAGCTCCCAGAGCTTTTGAATACATGTGCAGGTAAAAACATTTAGACATTTCAGTACACGTTCTCCTCTGCCCTTCCCCTTTTTAACCACAAATGGTGACACTACACCCACTGTTCTGAACTTTGCTTTTCTCCCTGAGTAAATCTTAGAGAAACTTCCGCATTGGTACATAAAAAGCTTTCTCATTTCCTTCTTCTCGTCTTCTTTTTAACCACTGAATGAGTTATATTCTACGAATGTACCAGAATTTAAGTTGCCAATTGATGGAAATTTAAGTTGCTTTTAATCTTTACTATTAAAAATTATTTTATATGTATGTGAATATATTTGTAAGACAAATTCCTATAAGTATAATTTCTGGGTATAGAGGCATAAGTATTTATAATTTTAATATTTATTGACAAACTGGCCTCCATAAAGATTGTACTAAGCCATTTTCCAACAGAAATGTCTGGGAGTAGCCGTTTCCCCAGCATGTCTTTACCAGCAAAGAGTGTTATCAAATCTTGATGGTTTTGCCAATTTGAGAGGTGAAAATACTGTTTCAGTATAGTTTTAAGTTGTATATATGTGTTTAACAAGTTTGTTCCTAAATGGACTATGTATAGGAATAATTTATTATTTCCTCTTTCTAAATTATCTCTTGTTTTGCTCTTACTTCATTGTTTTCTTTTTTCTTATTGATTTCTAGAGTTTTTTTATGTATTGGAGAGATTGACCTTATTTCCGTGATATGACTTGAAAAATATTTTTTCTCACTTCGTCACTTGTCTTTTGAATTTATTTCTGGCACATGTGTGTGTGTTTTGTCATATACAATTCTCTAATCTTTTATGTTGTCAAATTTACCAACCTTTTATGTCTTATTGATTTTGAGTCATGGTGAGAAAGTTTTTTCCACTCTAAAGATATAAAAATAATTCTCCCATGTTTTAGCCTTTTAGAGCATCACTCTATAGTCCTTTAGTGAATTTGTTTCTTACATTTTAATATTGAATTTATGCAGAATTTATGTGAAGGTGTGAGTGAAGTTTTAACTCTTTGCCCCCAAATGACCACTCAATTGTTATTTATCAAGTAGTACTTCTGCCCACTGATTTTGAGATGCTATCTCTATCATACATGACATTCCCATGTGCACTGAGTCTGCACCAAGTGTTTGGAGACCAGAACTTCCAACAAGTGAATCCACCAGGAAGTGTAATATCATTGGCAGGGGAACAAGAAGCCCACGATATCGTGTCAGGATCATGAGCATCAATATGATCCTGCTCCCACGTTCCTGACTTTTACTTTATGTCTATTTTACTACTCGGGAGGAACTGTGCTACAGGAGGTGGCAGTCTCTGGGCAGGCACTGGTTCTCCTTTTTTAGAGAATAAATTTATTATGGGATCACATAAAAATAACTTTAAAATATCCCCATGACTGGACTGAAACTCTTTGTGCCTGTTTACGGAAGTCAGGAAGAGAGGCCTGACCCACATATGGAGCCAGACTCAGTCTCAGTTCCAAAGATCCTAGGATCCCTGGGAGAGGGAGCAAGAATCTTTGCAATGCCATTCTTCTTCACTTTTCCCTCTAGTCACCCCTCCAAAGTTCAAATCATGATAATCATAATAACTAAACACACTGAGAGATGTTTATGGGCCTGGACCCTGCTAAGCACTTCATTTACATTATCTCACCTGAACCTTACGACAGCTCTGTGAAGGAGCTACTCATATCAGGGTTCTTTAAATGCAGACAACACAGGGCCGGCCCAGTGGCACAGTGATTAAGTTCAGGGGCCCAGATCCCAAGCCATGCTGTGGTGGCATCCCACATACAAAAGAGGAAGATGGGCACAGATATTAAGCTCAGTGCCAATCTTCCGCACCAAAAGATAAAAAATAAAATAAATAAGATAAAATAAATGTGGACAACAGAGAGTAGCTCTATCCAAGTGAAGCACAAGGAGAACTTAAAAGAAAAGTACAGGAGAGTTTACAGAACCCAAAGAATCATTGAAGAAACAGGCTCGGAAAGGACAAGAAAGAGCAGGAAGCGGGTAGCAGGAACTAATTAATACACTGTCTTGCTGGAATTTTCCCTGTGAGGTGAATTAACTCCAGGCTTTTTGCATCATTTTTCACATTACTCTGCCCCAGATTCCAAGTCCAAGGAGCGAGGAGCTTGATGTGGTGGATCACATATGGCCACAGACACTTTGTAGTTCCTCACATCAAAAGCTGGAGTCTATTTCCTCTCCCTGTGCAACTGGGCTGTGACCTGCTCTAATGGGTAGAATGTGGCAGAGGTGACATTGGTGAGTGAGTGCCACTGCCTCATAGCTTCTGCCTCTGCCCTTTGGGAACCTCATGCCAGCATGCCATGAAGAGAGGCCTGGGAGAGCCTTCTGCAGCGTAACAGATCCCATGGAAGGAGAGCAGGCTCAGAAGAGGGAGGCTCAGCCATGTCAACTGATCCCCAGACACGAGTCAAGCTGCCCAGTATAAGCCAAATTCTTTTCCAATCCACCAGCTAAATTCAGCTACATGAGTGAAGTCAGGTGAGACCAGCAAGAAAACTGGCTATCCAACCCAGATTTGTGGGAAATAACAAAATTATTTTTTTATCACTAAATTAAGGAATGGTCTCTTATACACCAGTGGATAACTGATACTGTTAGACTGGCCTAATAGGAGTCTTATCTTCCTCCAACTCCCTGACCTTGTCTGGGAGAGAGTAGAGAACATTAACTGATGGATGATTCCCTGAAGAAAGGGGAGAGCATATTCAGTGACCAAAAAGACAACAAATATGTACTAGACTATGGTCTAGCATCCATAGTACATACAATCATGGTATATGTAACTCTAGTACTGTAATTACTATAACTACTGTGGTTTATGCTACCATAACCATTTTACAGATGAGAAAATTAAGACTCAGAAAGCAAAGTTGTCTTAGGTTCTAAAGCAATTAAATACCAGATGAGATTCTTTTACATATATTTTTCATTTTGAAATAGTTTAGGCCTCCCAGGAAGTTTCAAAAATAGTACAGAGAGTCCTTGTGTACCATTTCCTGCACTTCCCCCAGTGACAACATCTTATACACCCACAGCCCATTGTCAAATCAGATGGAATTTGAGCCAGATTTGTCTGGCTCCAAAGTCCTCATTAGTAATCAAATGCTAAGTCCTAGAGTTGTGCTCATTGCACACACTAGTAAGGAAGGGTATCCATTTATCCCAAGCCTATTTCTTTCCTACTCTTTCATTACCTGATTGCTTCTAGCAAGAAGGATGCTACCACAGTGGGGCATCAGCTCTGGACTCATGACTGAAGCCCTCTCAGAGGGGCCCTGCCATCCTCTCTCCAACTGGGGGATAGGTCCTGCACAGCCCAAAGTGAGGTCTTCTGTGGGACCTTCCTGAGCAGAACTGATAGACTCTTCTGTTCTTGAAACAGCTGGTGCACACTTTGTGTCATAATTATTTGAAATTCAATTTGATTGTGAGGCTTTCAAGACTCGCAGGCGATTTGTGCATTCTTATAGATCCAGGACTTAGCAGGCTCTCAGTGAATGCTTGCTGACAATAAAAAAGGAGAGGATCTTCACGTGACTTATTGTGGCAAAGGATTTCTTAATATCTTGGATGTTGGGATCCTTGGTTATCTTAATTTTACATTTCCTTGTTCCTCATCAATAGTATTGGTTGAAATACAGATCCACTCCCTTCTATTTCTCTCAAGCATTATACAGCAAGCCGCGCGCCAGAAAGCCACTCTTGGCTTAGCTAGGATTGGAGCCGACAACTCAAATGACTAGAAGTTCCATTGTTTTTTCCCAGTGTTATACATGAAACATTCTACCTTTTTCAAAATTTTGTGGGAGGAAAAAGGACCCCCAAAAAACAAAAACTGCACAGGATAAAAATGGAATCTTTATTTTAGTTCTTCTAATGTAAAGCTTCTCAAACTTGATGTACTTCTACTTCACCTTGGGAAATGCAAGCTCTAACTCTGTGAGTCTGGGGTTAGGAGTCTGATATTCTACATTTCAGCAACATCCTGGAGGAGGCCACAGCTACTGGTTCATAGATCACACTTTAAGCAGCTTGAACCTAGAGGGACCAACTGGTAAGGGTGTTAGTAAAACATATGAGCAAAAAAGATCAGAAAATTTGGAATACACTAATCTCAGGGTTAGTGGATTTGCTTTTGGCTTGTCTGTGGCTGGTTTTCCAATTTGGTTGACGAATAAAGAGTTTGCATCAGTTGTGGGTTGAGAAATGGGAGAGGCCTATCTCCTTTGCCATTTTCCCATGGGTCATTCTGAGAAGTGGCATTGGGGGATCAACCCTAACACACTGATAACTTTCCTAAAGCCACACATGTATGAGAAGAACAATGGATGACTGATTGGAAGTTGTTTTTTTGATATAAATATCCTATGATAAAGCCCACACTTTTGGCAATTGAACCCAATTTCTTAACTGAATTGGGAAACCCTTGACCCATTGACATTATTCTATATGATTGTAACCTGAAGATACATCAGATATCATAACCAGTTCTGCTTATGTGAGTTGATAAGAGATAAGACTACATACTTTTCTAAGCTTTTAATGAGCATTTTATATTTACTCATACTGTAAAGGAGAAATAGAAGTCTCTACCCATAAGGAGCTTGCAAAATGATGAGACATCAACTCTGGTATAGAGGGACACAAGGTGACCAGTGTAAAATGCTAATAATTCAGTGCTGACTTGTGTGGTGCAATCCACACTAAAATTCCAATGGCCTAGAATTAATTTAGTCTGGAGACCTTTAGAGTTTCATGATAAGATAATTAGAGATAATTTGGGGTATCACTAAAATGATGAAAAAATAATCTGTGAGTCACTTTCAAAGAGCACAGCCTTATCTTAAGGGCAGGAATAGTCTGGCCGGGGTAATAATGGTCCCTACCAGCACTCTGCTGTGGTAGATCCACATTCTTCATGGTGTATACAGCCTATGTCATTAGCTCTTGGTGGTGGTGGTGGTGGTGGTGGTGGTGGAGATGGGGTGGTCATCCTCCTTCCTGTCCACCCTTTACCTAACTTAATTCTCCTTGACCAGAAACAAAGTTCCTCATCTCATTAGCCTATGTATATAAAGCCTAATATATATATATATATATATATATATATATATAGCCTAATATATATAAAGGTAGGCAGAATCATTATTAAAAGCCTCATATATCCTGAGTTTTCATGTACATGGAAGCTATATAGGTGGCCCAGGGTTTGCCGGTTCAGATCCCAGGTGCAGACCTATGCACAGCTTGTCAAGCCGTGCTGTGGCAGGTGTCCCACATATAAAGTAGGGCAAGATGGGCACGGATGTTAGCTCAAGGCCAGGCTTCCTCAGCAAAAAAGAGGAAGATTGGTGGCAGATGTTAGCTCAGAGCTAATCTTCCCCCCCCCCCAAAAAAAGGTGCCTCCAGAGCATCATCCCAGAATCTAGGTAAGTAGCTCCATTGGATTGGAACACAGAGAGGACTCAGCTTTTGAGTTCTGAATTTAGGATGGGAGTTAATGGCAATGCCGAGCAAATGCAATAGACAGCATCTGTGGCCATGGCATCAGTGCACACCAGCAGGCAGGGGTGCCTTCCTAGGGTGCCGCAACCATCTAGGGGAACCAGTTAGTAAGTCAAGAACAGTCTAGTGCGCACTAGGCCAGACCACCGTGCTGACTGCACCAATTGTTTTAAATCTAGATTTTATTATTATTTAGGTATGACAAGGCCAACAGATCAGGAGATGACTGCCATTGAAAAGATAATTTATTATAGCCACAGATCCCAAGAGAATGGGTATGCCATACCGTGGAGGGCCACATGGGTAAGCACTGGGATCAGTCAGAAGGCAGAGGGAGTAAGGAAAATGTGGGCAAGAGCTTTTATTGTGTCAAGTTTCTGTATATCTCTTATAAGGACATTTGTCATTGGATTTAGGGCCCACCCAGATAATTGAGGATGACTCCTCCTCTCAATATCCTAAATTAATTACATCTGCAAAGACTATTTTTCTAAATAAGGTCACACTCACAGGTCCCAGGGAGTTGACGTGATATATCGTTTTTGGGAGGGGCCACCATTCGACCCACTACAACTACCTTACAAATACAGGATGAATCTGACCAATTTTCACCATCTCCACTCCTACCACCTTGTCCAAATACTGTCATCTCTGCCCTGGGCCAGTGCAAAGCCTTCTGGCTGACCTCTCTGCTTGCACTCTTGTCCCTGAAGGGGTTCAGAGCAAGCCCCCAGAATATGCCACTTTGACACGACACTTATTTTGAGCTAAAGGAAATCAAGACACAGGAGACTCAGGAAGAACTCCTTACTTCCTCTTTAAACACCTAAAAGAAATAGAAATTTTCCCATTTGTGGAAGAATCCTGCAATTATAAAGGAAATTTACACTGGAAAGGGGGCCTGTACCAGGAAGACAGCTATTATCAGAGAGAACATTTTTATCTGAGAAACTTATCTGCATAACAGGGCAAACTTTGTTTACCAAGCATTTCCTCTTCTCACTTTCCTGTGAATTGCTTTCCTTCCCTTTGTAGTCCCAGGTCCCTGACCCTTTCCTAAGCTCAGGATAATATATTAGCCTCAATTGTCTGGCTGCCTTTTGAGTCTCATCCCTTTTTGGGGCTCCTGCACATGTGTAATTAAATTTATTTTTTTTCCTGTTACTCTCTCTTATGTCTCTTTAGTTGTTAGACCTGCTACAGAACCCAGAAGGGTAGAAAAATTTTTTGTCCCATATCTCCCCTAACCATGTATCCTCCAAAACACAGCCAATATCATCCTTTTAATACCTAAGTCAAATCCTGTCATTACTTGACTCAGAAACTCCATAGGCTTCCCTCTCATGTAGAATAAAATGCAAAGCCCTTGTTCTGGCTTATGTAATTTGGCCTCTGGATTCCTCTCCAACTTTTATCCTCCACAACTTTCTCCTGTGACCCAGCCTATCCAGCTTGTTTGCTATTCTCCCAGCATGCCAAGAATGTTCTGTTGATGTGAAATAAACAGCCCATGATTTAATCAATAGAATGGGTTTATTTGGGAATGGCAAAGAATTGCGATCCAGGACACGCAGTTTGAGGCGAACCACTGGCAAGGATGAATTTGAGAGGGGCTGTTGGAGAGGAAAAGTCCACTGGAGGAGACTAGGGGTTTAAAGCATAGTGGCTTTTCATTGGCTGAGCTGTTGCTGGACAAGGAGAAATTTCTTCCTTCCTTCTGCTGGGGTAATTAGTCCCACTTCCTATGGGAGACGGAAGGGATGGTCTCTTCCTCTTGGGGTCTATAGTGTGTGTTGAGTGGCACATGCGTGAGAGTTCTCTCTTCTAGCCTCTCAACTCCATTTTAAATGAGGTTTCTGTTTATTAATTTTCACAGTTCCAAGGCCTTCCCGTTTTCCCTCCCCTCCAGTTGGACCTGTCTTCTCCAGTATGTATCCCTGGTTTGTCCCCTCACCTCATCCAGGTCTCTACTCATTCAGATGTCATCTCTTCATAGAAGCCTTCTCTGAATGCCTTATCTAAAATAACACACTCTAATTCTCTATCCTGTAACTCTTTCTAAGCACTTATTGTTACTGAGCCAGGTTCATTTTCCCTGTTGCACAAGTAGCCAATCCCTAAGATGAGAAGTTTGCAGCAGAGAAAGCGTTTATTCACAAGACAGCCGAGTGAGGAGATGAGAGAACAAATCTCAAATCCACCTCCCCCAAACTTTGGACTAGGGATATTGATGGGGTAGAGGGCAGAGTGGTCTGAGGTGTGGAGACAGATGATGGAGGCAGGGAGGAGTGAGGTGATTGATGATCCGCACAGGTGGAGTCAAACCTCCCGGCTCTTCATAGGACACGTGTTCTCAAAATGGTGGTGTTAACCATCTGAGGGTGGAATTTTTGTCTCCCTGATGCCAGGAGTTCACCTGTCATACACCTGTGCAGGCCCGGTTGGTGGGTTGGTAGTCTTGACAGGCCTGAACTGGACAGGGGTTGATTCTTAGTTGCTAAAAAACAACTCAGGCATCTGTTACCATGGTGACCCAAGCATCAGAGAGATGTTATCCATGAGGAACTTAATGGGAGTCAGACAATGGATGGCCTATCTACGTGACTCTTAAAAATTAGCCGTATAGGGGCTGGTGGGTGGCACAGTGGGTAAGTTTGCATGTTCTGCTTCAGCGACCCAGAGTTCTCCGGTTTGGATCCCAGGTGCGGATCTACTCATCGCTTGGCAAGCCATGCTGTGGCAGGCGTCCCACATATAAAGTAGAGGAAGATGTACATGGATCTTAGTTCAGGGCCAGTCTTCCTCAGCAAAAGGAGGAGGATTGGTGGCAGATGTTAGCTCAGGGCTAATCTTCCTCAAAAAAAAAAAAAAAGCAGTACAGCTAACCATGGGTGGGCAAACAACTAAAAGCTATAATTAATAACTGCCTAAAAAAACTTTAGTTACTAGTTACCTAATCATTAATGGCTAACTGTCCACTGGTTTCATTATGACATATGCTGTTGGCCCATTGTTCATTGTCTGTGTTTCATGAGAGCGAGAGGATCTCTGCTCCATAATAGTGCTTAGGAGAGTGCCCGGTGCACAGACGGAAGATGCTCAGGGAGCACTTCTTACTGGGTACAGTAAATGGCTGAGTAAACAAGTGGGTGAATTTGTTGAGGACTTTCCTAATTAGGTTTACCTCATCATTTGCCAAATTATCACCAGTGGCTGCCTCATTTCTGAACTAAAGCCCATAAGAAAACACTCTCTGTGTGTTCAAGGGAGCAATGAGCACATTTTTAAAAATGATTTTTATTGAAGTATAATTTTATTTTTTTCATTTATTTTTTAAACAGCAGAACTGGGCTTATGTTGATGGAACTGTGGAATGGGAATTACATAGTTTATCACTTAGGAAAGTGTTGAGCTGATACTCTCATTATTCCCACATAGACAAGGAAGAAACAATCATGAAGATAGTTCCTTTAACATCCTGCTTCCCAGGGATGTGGGAAATGGCCATTTCTGACTATTGGTTTGAATTCTCTATAATGTCTAATTCTGTTAAAATTAGCTATTAACAACTTGCTGAGCATTTACTGAGTTTACAGATACTAGGTTGAGGAAGAAAAAAGGTGCCTATCCTATGTAAAGTTATGTAAACAATATGCAAATTAAAAAAAGAAATGAAAACATAAGAGAGTTAAGAGATACAGCAAGCACAATCAAGAGAGGCTATTGGAGACGAGCTGCTCAGAGTTGGGTTAAAAGTACTCAGCATCACATAATGAAGGGCTCAGTGGCCCATCTCAGACCCAGACTCCTCCTTACCTCTCTCCATCAGGTCCACATTTCTTCCACTGCTGGGGTCTGGATGAGAATAGGCACAATTCTTAGAACAACAAGGTACAAGGTGCCACATGACTGCTCTCATCACTCTCTACTTGAAATCCCTTGCCAGCTTCCTCACTGGCTGGCCTGGCCCCTGATGTGCTTTTCTGAGCCATGCCTGAGTTTGACATCTGCCTGGACAGGGCCTGGGCTCTCCAATGGCATGTGCTGTGACTGGCCCCTGCAATCGCATTCACGTCATCAGCTGTTCTCTGTCCCCAACTCCCCCACATGGAGGGGCTCTGCCTCCATCTGGCTCTGGCCTTGTCCCTGGTCCCTCCACTTGTGTCATGTTATTGGCCCTGAGCAGAGCCAAACTCTCTCTCTTGGTCCTGCGCCCAGCCAGTCTCATGTGTTCCCGGGAGATGGCCAAGGACTGGAAGTCCCTCCTCTATGTGCACCTCAGACAGACCTGCAGGCAGGCAAGTGCCCCAGGGCATCCCTCTGCCCTGGAAGCTTCTACTCACAGGATGCATTGGTGTGTGGGGATGGATTTCTGCTTTCTCACTTCCCTGTCACTTCTCAAACCTCACCCCTGGAAGGTCACTTGCTAAGATCTCTAATGACCTCCAGTGGCCCAAATCTTACCTGAATAATTTTGTCCTGATTTTTTTTTTTTTTTGCCTGCTGTGTTCATTTCCAAGGGCTGCCATAACAAAGTACCACAAACTGAGTGGCTTCAAACAACAGACACTTATTCTTTCACACTTCGGGAGTCCCGAAGTCTGAAGTCGAGATGTCAGCAGGGTTGGTTCCTTCTGGGGACTCAGAGGGAGAATCTCTTCCCTGTCTCTCTGCTAGCTTCTGGTGGTTTCTGGAAATCTTTGTCATGTGTAGGCTTGTGGCAGTGCCTCTCTAATCTTGCCTGCGTCTTCATGTGGCCTTTTCCTCTCCGAGTCTCTCTGTGTCCTCTCCTCTTCTCATAGGGACATCAGTCATTGGGTTTAGGGTCCACCCTAACCCAATATGATCTCACCTCAATCCTTAACTAATTATATCTGCAAAGACTCTATTTCCAAATAAGGTCACATTCTGAGGCTCTGAGTGGATGTGAATTTTGGAGGGACACTATTTAACCCGTCACACCTTTCTAGTAGCATTTAGCAAGCTTTCCCCACACCTTTCCCTCATCTATCTGGAAAATCCTCTTAGTGCTTTCTCTATCTATAAGAAACGTAAAAAAATACATGGTTTCTTCTGAAAAATTGCTGAGTCTATATTTCCCATGGCTATGCCTTTAGATGATGACTGCCCTTTCATGCACAGTACCTACCTGGTCCTAACAGCATTTGAGTTTCTGATTCTATCACATGGAGAAGACTTTCTATAGTCAGTATAAAATTTGCTGAAATAGTAGTGACAGCACAATAAAATTCTATCATGTCGGACAAATCTATTTATTAATTTCACTCATCTATCAGATAATACCTAAAAATGAACGCCCACTATAGGTCAGACACTATTCTTGGCACTGAGAATACAATTTTGAGCAAATATAGACACATCTGCCCTTATGGAGTTTACTGCCTAGTGAGCAAGAAAGATTTGAAACACACAAGTAAATGAAAAAATATAATTATATAAATGAGAGGTCATGCTGCTGAGAAGGTAGAATGGGAGAGATTTTAATTAATCTGAAAACTAGGGAAAGCCAACATGAAGGATGAGGGATTTAACTGGATTAGAGGAAGAGGCAATTCATGCATTGGAAATAGTATGTGCAAAGTGATGCGGGGTCGGTGAGCCGAGGAGTCAAAAGAAAGATTTCTTAGACTCTTAAGATCTGGCAGTAGTGCTCTTTTATTTAGAGAGTAGAATAGCATGGGGACAGGGCCCATGGGCAGGCAGAGCCGCTGCTGCTGCCCCCGCTGGCATGGGGACAGGACCCACGGGCAGTCAGAGCTCCTGCTGCTGCCACGAGTTGAGGGTTAGGGCTAAATTTAAGGCATAGGTATGTGAGTTATCTCTTTACAAGACAAAGAATATGTAAAAAAGTTAAAATGGTATCAGTGCCCGTATGGTCTGGCCATTTGGCGGTCCCACAACTTTTAGATAAGAATCAAACCAACCGGATTGAGTAAATGGCAGAAGTCACCGCTTGAATTTTATCCTCGGCTAAAGACAAAGGAGGATTTGTGGGGGGGGGGGGGGGGGGTCAGTTACATGAGGTTGCCAGACAGTAACCAACTTAAGTTCTTGCCTCTGGCATTGATTAAGAGCTTCTAGAGATAAGACCATCCCCCCTTCTTCCTGGCACAGAGAGGGAGGCATCTTCACAGATAGAGGTTTCCCTTAGAAATGTAAATGTTTCCCAACAAAGGGGCAAACAAATTCCACTCCTTGGAGCCTGAATCTCATCTGTAGTTTTAAAACTAACCAGCCTAAAAATCCTCATCATAAGCCATTTTAAAATTAAGCAGCCTAAAAATCCTCATCACAAAGGTCCCAAGGATGGAGGGACCATTACATGTAACAAGACCAAGAGAAGAATAATATAGCTGATAGCAGGAGGGAAATGTGGTAGAAAACAAGGGAGAGAGGTGGACCATGCAAAACTCCATTGACCATACTAAGGAGTTTGTCTTTATTATAAGGGCAATGGGAAGCTGTTAAATGTTTTAAGAAGTGGAATTTGTTCACATTTGTCTTATTAAAGAGATTACCCTGGATGCAATTTGGAAAACATACTTAAGGGATGTGAGGGTAGGTGTGGGTAGGCCAATTAGGAGGCTTCTGCCAAAATCTAAGTGAGAAATGATGGTATTTTGGAATAGGGTAGTCTGATAGAGATGAAGAAATATAATATAGGGGAGGAAGACAGATCCTCTACCCACTCTAGGTCCTTCTGGCAGGGCTACAAATTAAATTGACATGAGACAGAATAACAGGAGAAAATCAAACAAAGCTTCATAGCATGTACACATGGGAGAGACTCAGGATAACTGAGTAACTCACCAAAATGGCAGAGGCTCTCACCTTGAATACCATCCTCAGCTAAAGGCAAAGGAGGATGTTGGGAGTGGGGGGAGTCAGTTACGGGAGATTATCAGAAAAGCACAGTAAACAAGAATAAGGTTATTATGCAGATTTAAGTCCTTGCCTTCCACATTGATAAAAGTTTCTAGGGATGAGGTCATCCTCCCTTCTTCCTGGTAGAGAGAGGGAGACATCTTTACAAATGTAGATTTACCTTACAAATGTAAATGTCTCTTAGAAAGGGTAACTTCCACTTTTCAGAGTTTCTCTCATGTCTGCAGTTTTTAAAACTAACCAGCCCAAAATAATCCTCATGCCAAAGAGACAAATTTTGGGGTGGCCAATGCCAACCTCCCACAGTCTTGCCTTTGAAACTTTAAGAAGTTTCATAGTCCAGAAGCTCAGTGGTAGATTGTTCCATCTCACTGAACACATTTCTTAGTCCTGATAATAGATCAGTCCACTTAAATTTATTTTAGAAGGTGTTGATGCAGGTGGGTTCCCCAAGTTAGGGCTATATTGTGGAAGAAGCAATCAGGTATTTAATAAGAAGTATTTCTACGTAAATAAAAAGAAAAAAATAAGGTTAATGGTTGGAGCACATTATAAACCAGCTCCTGAGTCCAGGGGGCAGCCAGTCAGAAGATTTCTAGATGTCAGGTTTGAAGCATCTTTTTCAGCTTGAGATGTCTCTGATGATGTCATTGGGTGTTCAAGTATCTTTCTGAGTGGCTCACACAGCAACAGACGTGAATCTCTCTTAAATTTATATCAAGTTGTTCAGCTTCAGTTTGCAAGGCTTCAGGTTAAAGGGCAAGTTCTGTTCTCAATGATTCCAAATGAAAATGATGGAAAAAAATTAAATGTTAGTTTAGAGATTTGTAGTCAGATATTTCAGGAGACTAGAAGAATTCAGCATCTAGTCCAGCTTACAGGTAGGAAAAACCTCAAAAACAATTAACAGAACTAGGATCTAATATCCACAAATGTGTATTACAGTTTTTACTGAAATATAACTTTCCTCTCTAAAATCACCCTCATTTTTACCAAAGATAGCCAAATTAAGACTAATTGGTTTGCAAAGTAAGTTTAGTTTCAATAAACTTGGCCCAATTATTTGCATAAGTACAGCAAAAATAGCCATTGATCATATAGGCTCTTTTAAATCTGCTTTGCTGCAACTTTTCTAAGGAATCTCAGATTGAACTGTAAAGGCCTCTCAAGGCCAGGAAAGCCAAGCCAAGGATTTGTCATCAGGTGTTGCTTGCAATACCTTAGATTTGGGTGAATTCCTCTCTTCTCTTGAGGTTCCCCAAAATATTGAGATTCCTGCATGTGCCAGATAAGTGACCTTCCTTACTTACCCTGGTAAGATTGCTAGGAAATAAGATACCAGGCCAATGTTTCCAAGTGAGTTTATTCCATAAAGTCCAAACTTTGTTTCTCAAAAGCCGTCTAGTCATATCTGAGTCTATGCCTGTTTCTCTCAAATATGACATTCCAGCCAAAGCTTTGGTAACATAATCAATGTTTCCACTTGTGTCCTGTTATAAGGAGAACAGATCTTATTGAACTTATGCAAATAACTATATTGCCACAAAAATAACAATATTTACTGAAAGTTTCCAAATTCTTGAAGGATTGAGTAGCGAGAAAAAGATAAATGTTTCAATTTTGTTTACAAAAGTGTAATTTACCAAATTTCTTTTTTTTAAACACAAGAAAAAATGAACAAATGGGACTACATCAAACTAAAAAGTTTCTGCACAGCAAAGGAAACCATCAACACAACAAAAAGACAACCTAACAATTAGGAGAAGATATTTGCAAACCACATATCAGATAAGGGGTTAATATCCAAAATATACAAAGAACTCATACAGCTCAACAACAAGAAAACCAACAATCCAATTAGAAAATGGGCAAAAGATCTGAACAGAGATTTCTCCAAAGAAGATATACAGGTGGCCAACAGGCATATGAAAAGATGCTCAACATCATTAGCTATCAGGGAAATGCAAATCAAAACTACAATGAGGTATCACCTCACTCCGGTCAGAATGGCTATAATTAACAAGACAGGAAACAACGAATGTTAGAGAGGATGTGGAGAGAAGGGAACCCTTGTTCACTGCTGGTGGGAGTGCAAACTGGTGCAGCCACTATGGAAAGCAGTGTGGAGATTCCTCAGAAAATTAAGGATAGATCTGTCATATGATCCAGCTATTCCACTGCTGGGCATTTATCCAAAGAACTTGAAAATGCAAAGGCATAAAGACACTTGCACCCCTATGTTCATTGTGGCATTATGCACAATAGCCAAGACGTGGAAGCAATCTAGGTGCCCATCAAGGGACGAATGGATAAAGAAGATATGGTATTTACACACGATGGGCTACTACTCAGCCATAAGAAATGATGAAATCCAGCCATTTGTGACAACATGGATGGACCTTGAGGGTATTATGCTGAGTGAAATAAGTCAGAGAGAGAAAGTCAAATACCAGATGATGTCACTCATAAGTAGAAGATAAAAATGACCAAAAAAACCCCACATAGCATTGGAGATTGGACTGGTGGTTACCATTGGGGAAGGGGGGGAGGGCAAAAGAGGTGATTAGGGTCACATGTGAGGGGATGCACTATAATTAGTGTTCGGGTGGTGAACATGATGTAATGTATACAGAATTCGAAATATGATGTACATCCGAAAAAAATAAAAATTAAAAACATTAAATTAAATTAAAAAACAATGATTGGCACCTGGGCTAACAACGTTGCCAATCTTTTTTTTTCTTCTTCTTCTTTATCTCACCAACCCCCCACCTGTACATAGTTGTATATCTTAGTTGCAGGTCCTTCTAGTTGTGGGATGTGGGACGCCGCCTCAAAGTGGCCTGACGAGCGGTGCCATGTCCACGCCCAGGATCCAAACCCTGGGCCACCGCAGTGGAGCGTGCAAACTTAACCACTCGGCCACGGAGCCAGCCCCTACCAAATTTCTATAAGTTATCGTTAGATTAAGAGAAAAAGTTTACCCTACACCTGAAAAAAAAACCCAAAATGCTAAACAAAATCAGCAACATTTTAAACAAAAACTCATAAAATTATAATCATCCTCATCAGTTCATTCAGTTCTGTGTAATCAATTTTTTATCTTAATTTTCTGTTAGCAGTTTTATGGGTTCATAAGTTTCTCTTAGAGTTCTGTAATTTCTTACTTAGTTCAATTTTACAATCTGAAAATTCATCAGAAACCTGTATTCTAGAGCAAGTATCAGAATCCTTTCCATGAATCTCTCTGAAGATGAGACATATTTGCCAAAGCATCAGAGTAAAACAATAACTGTCTGTAAATGACAAAACACTTAAAAATGACAATTGACAAACTCGGTTAATTCTGTGGCTACAACACTTTAAGACGATAATGAGAATTATGGCTGACAATCAGGACAGATCAGAATTTTAGGAATGTTAATATAATTTTTAAAACTTACACCAGTAACATTTACCCACATAATACCGTAGGTCCCTTTGAAACAATGTTTAGTTATCCATTTAACCATAGTGACAATTAAAGATTTTTAGGTAAATGCAGAAGATTAAATAGCTGTAAGACCTTAGCACCTGTGATTAAGGACTTGATAAACAATGCAGGCAATTTATTTTGATAAAACATAAAATCCCTACCCTTCTGCTAGACTGCTCAAAGAGAAAATCTTTTATAATCTCTTTATCAAGAACAGATTAAAAGTTCAAGAAAATTATCCTTTTAAGAGAAGGGAAAAAAAGCCAAATTCTAATTTTGCACCAGTTTACTTTTGATATTAAAACTCATTTACTTAATTAAATTCATTTTAATTTTAGCCAACTTGACCATGCACAAAACTGTTTTCAGAATTTCTTTTTCATAAACCTTCTATAGCTGTTTTTACTTTCATAATTTGTCCCATGCCTCCTTTTTTCCTCCTAGTACTTTACGACCAATTTATCTATCTTAACCCAATGAACAAAACTATTTCCATTCTTTATACCTTGTTTACTGAAAACGTACATCTTACTTTCTTGATTACAAATATGTTTTCCATATTAATTTCTAGCAGCTTTAATTGTATACTAGAATTTTTAATATGTAGAAACCTTAATTTCTAAGTAAAAACTAAGTAAGCAATTATAAACTTTCTTTTACATTAGCATTCTGTAGCTCAGAAGTTTATAAATAATTTTTATAATTTTAGAAACATTTCTTTATAGTACAGTCTTTCATTAAAACACAAGACTTGTTTACCAATAAACCCAAACATCTTCTAGTTTTTCTGTAATAAGATGCCAAAAGTAGATAAACTCACACTTAGTAATTAATGTCTAGTATCTTATTTGGAAATGATCTAGATACTCAATGAATTTTATCATTTATATTAACCTAGCAAAACTTCAAAGTTTCAACTTACCAAAGAGATTTTGGAAGTTATTTTAAATACACATGCCATAAACTATAATTATTGATAAAATTTTATCTATAAAATTTTATTTCATTTATAGCTAAATCATTTGTTCTCAATAATTATGCTTAGATTACCCAAAAAACTTCATGAGACATTAGACAAAATTAGCCATCCTTCTGAGTTATTATGCTGAAAAATTTGTAACAGGGATAGCATGAGCTTTTTTGTTTGTCTTTTAATTAGTAAACCCAGGCTGCATGTCTGCATCATACCCAATGATGATAATTTTGAGGACATGTCTATTTTAATCATTCAGCAAAGTTTATTTCATATCATGTTAACTTGAAAGACATGTTAAGTGCTTACTTCAAGTCATTTAAATAGAGCCCTTGATTTTGGCCATATGATCTGGAGGTAAAATATCACACATATATAACATACATACAGACACACATAAACACACAGGTAGACAGAGACAAAGACATTAAATTTTTATGAATGAAGTGCAATACAAAACTTATTAGTTTCTGGGAAACATTTGTATTTCAAAGAATGGCTCTCAGGTCCTAGAGAAAATGGGACCAGAAAATCTGCATCATAAAGACAAAGAGAAAGCAGTCACGTTTTCTTCAAGAAGGAGTTTCTGGGGCATATTTGCCTTATCTCTTTCTAATGTCTCAATTTTTTTGTCTCAATTAATATCTAGGAGCACTTTGAGAGGAACAGGGGAGGCCGTGGGGTCAGCAAAAGACAGGTGAACTTTGAACTGCATTCTAGAGCCAAATCTGTGGCCTTCCAGAGATTTGCAAAGCAAAGATGGTTGCTTTCAGTTCTCCAAAGAACTGGATTACAGCCTGAATGACAAAAAAAGAGGCTGACTCACCCTTCCAGCTACATCCTTCCAATTGCTTCTTTGTATCAGGGAAATTATTAACTTAAGAGGTGGATCAAAGATTTGTATGTTCTAAAACTTTCAGGACAATGTATCACACCTTTAAAAGTCTTACAGTCAGGCAGGGTAAACATCCCCCAGTGAGACAATGTCTACCTGCACAGTACAATCTATAACACAACCAGACAGAGAGATACAATCACTTTACATAAAGCCCGTAATATATCAAATTCCTACAAATTTCATCTGAATTCCATCAACTCTTATACCTCTAATCATAGCTTTCATTAGGACTTTATCAATAGGTCTTGGTAGTAGAATTTTGGATGGGGAAACATTCTCAGTCAGACATTTTATTTTATTTCTTATTTATTTATTTATTTTTTTATTGAGTTAATGATAGGCCACAATCTTGTGAAATTTCAGTTGTACATTAATGTTTGTCCTTCGTGTTGTAGGTGCACAACTTCACACTTTGTGCCCACCCCCCACCCCACCTTTCCCCTGGTATCCACTAAACTGTTCTTAGTCCATAATTTTAAATTCCTCATATGAGTGGAGTCATACACAGATTATCCTTCTCTCACTGGCTTATTTCACTTAACATAATTCCCTCAAGGTCCATCCATGTTATTGCAAATGGAATGATTTTGTTCTGTTTTACAGCTGAGTAGTATTCCATTGTATATATGTACCACATCTTCTTTATCCATTCGTCTGTTGCTGGGCACTTAGGTTGCTTCCATGTCTTGGCTATTGTAAATAATGCTGCAATGAACATTGGGGTGCATAGGACTTTTGGGATTGCTGACTTCAAGCTCTTTGGATAAATACCCAGTAATGGGATGGCTGGATCATATGGTAGTTCTATGTTTAATTTTTTGAGGAATCTCCATACTGTTTTCCATAGTGGCTGCACCAGTTTGCATTCCCACCAGCAGTGTAGGAGGGTTCCTTTTTCTCCACAACCTCTCCAACATTTGTTACTATTAGTTTTAGATATTTTTGTCATTCTAATGGGTGTAAGGTGATATCTTAGTGTAGTTTTGATTTGCATTTCCCTGACGATCAGCGACGATGAGCATCTTTTCATGTGCCTATTGGCCATCAGTATATCTTCTTTGGAGAAATGCCTGTTCATGTCTCCAGCCCATTTTTTGATTGGGTTGTTTGATTTTTTGTTGTTGAGTTGTGAGAGTTCTTTATATATTACGGATATTAAGCCTTTATCAGATATATGACTTGCAAATATTTTTTCCCAGTTAGTGGGTTGTTTATTTTTTCAATCCTGTTTTCATTTGCCTTGAAGAAGCTCTTTAGTCTGATGAAGTCCCATTTGTTTATTCTTTCTATGGTTTCCCTTCTCTGAGAAAGCATGGTATCCGAAAAGATCCTTTTAATACTGATGTCAAAGAATGTACTGCCTGCATTTTCTTCCAGAAGCCTTATGGTTTCAGGTCTCACCTTTAGGTCTTTGATCCATTTTGAGTTTATTTTGGTGAATGGTGAAAAAGAATGATCAATTTTCATTCTTTTACATGTGGCTTTCCAGTTTTCCCAGCACCATTTGTTGAAAAGACTTTCTTTTCTCCATTGTATGCCCTCCGCTCCTTTGTCAAAGATAAGCTGTCCATAGATGTGTGGTTTTATTTCTGGGCTTTCAATTCTGTTCCATTGATCTGTGCACCTGTTTTTGTACCAGTACCATGCTGTTTTGATTACTGTAGCTTTGTAGTATGTTTTGAAGTCAGGGATTGTGATGCCTCCCGTTTTGTTCTTTTTTCTCAGGATTGCTTTAGAAATTCGGGGTCTTTTGTTGCCCCATATGAATTTTAGGATTCTTTGTTCTAATTCTGTAAAGAATGTCATTGGGATTCTGATTGGGATAGCACTGAATCTGTAGATTGCTTTAGGTAGAACAGACATTTTAACTATGTTTATTCTTCCAATCCATGTATATGGAATGTCTTTCCATCTCCTTATGTCGTCATCCAATTCTCTCAGAAAGGCCTTGTAATTTTCATTATATAGGTCCTTCACTTCCTTAGTTAAATTTACCCCAAGGTATATTATTCTTTTTGTTGCGATTGTGAATGGTATTGTGTTCTTGAGTTCATTTTCTGTTAGTTCATTATTGGAGTATAGAAATGCTACTGATTTATGCAAATTGATTTTGTACCCTGCAACTTTGCTGTAGTTGTTGATTACTTCTAAGAGTTTTCCAATGGATTCTTTGGGGTTTTCTGTATATAAGATCATGTCATCTGCAAACAGCAAGAGTTTCACTTCTTCCCTCCCTATTTGGATTCCTTTTATTCCTTTTTCTTGCCTGATTGCTCTGGCCAGGACCTCCAGAACTATGTTAAATAAGAGTGGTGATAGAGGGCATCCTTGTCTCGTTCCTGTTTTCAGGGGGATGGCATTCAGTTTTTGCCCATTGAGTATGATGTTAGCTGTGGGTCTGTCATATATGGCCTTTATTATGTTGAGGTAGTTCCCGTCTATGCCCATTTTGTTCAGAGTTTTTATCATAAATGGCTGTTGGATCTTGTCAAATGCCCTCTCTGCATCTATTGAGATGATCATGTGGTTTTTATTCCTCAGTTTGTTGATGTGGTGTATCACATTGACTGATTTGTGGATGTTGAACCAGCCCTGTGTCCCTGGTATGAATCCCACCTGATCATGATGTATGATCCTTTTGATGAATTGCTGAATTCTGGCTGCCAAAATTTTGTTTAGAATTTTTGCATCTATGTTCATCAATGATATTGGCCTGTAGTTCTCTTTTTTCGTGGTGTCCTTGTCTGGTTTTGGTATCGGCGTGATGTTGGCCTCAAAGAATGTGTTAGGAAGTGTTCCATCTTCCCTAATTTTTTGGAATAGCTTGAAAAGGATAGGTATTAAATCCTCTCTGAAAGTTTGGTAGAATTCCCCAGGAAAGCCATCTGGTCCTGGGGTTTTATTCTTTGGGATATTTTTGATTGCTGTTTCAATCTCTTTCCTTGTGATTGGTCTGTTCAAATTGTCTGCCTCTTCTTGAGTGAGCTTTGGGAGATTGTAGGAGTCCAAGAATTTATCCATTTCCTCTAGGTTATCCATTCTGTTGGCATATAGTTTTTTGTAGTATTCTCTTATAATTCGTTGTATTTCTGCAGAGTCTGTTGTTATTTCTCCTCGCTCATTTCTGATTTTGTTTATTTGAGCTTTCTCTCTTTTTTTTATTTGTAAGTCTGCCTAGTGGTTTGTCAATTTTATTTATCTTCTCAAAAAACCAGCTCTTTGTTTCATTGATCCTTTCTACTGCCTTTTTCGTTTCAATAGTATTTATTTTTGCTCTGATTTTTATTATTTCTCTCCTTCTGCTGACTTTGGGCTTTATTTGTTCTTTTTTCTCTAGTTCAGTTAGGTGTACTTTAAGATTGCTTATTTGGGATTTTTCTTGTTTGTTAAGATGTGCCTGTATTGCGATGAATTTTCCTCTTAATACAGCTTTTGCTGTATCCCATATGAGTTGGTATGGCATGCTATCATTTTCATTTGTTTCCAGGTATTTTTTTATTTCTTCTTTAATTTCTTCAATGATCCATTGCTTGTTCAGTAGTGTGTTGTTTAGTCTCCACATCTTTGTGCCTTTCTCAGCTTTTTTCTTGTAATTAATTCCTAGCCTTATAGCATTGTGATCGGAGAAGATGCTTGTTATTATTTCAATTTTTTTAAATTTGTAGAGGCTTGCCTTGTTCCCCAACATATGGTCTATCCTTGAGAATGCTCCCTGTGCACTTGAGAAGAATGTGTATTCAGCTCTTTTAGGGTGAAGTGATCTATATATGTCTATTAAGTCCAATTGTTTTAGTTTTTCATTTAGCTCCACTATTTCCTTGTTGATTTTGTGTCTGGATGATCTGTCAATTGATGTGAGTGGGGTGTTGAGGTCCCCTACTATTATTGTGTTGTTTTTAACATCTTCCTTTAGGTCTGTTAATAGTTGCTTTATGAATCTTGGTGCTCCTGTGTTGGGTGCATAGATATTTATAAGTGTTATTTGTTCTTGATGAAGTGTCCCTTTGATCATTATATATTGTCCTTCTGTGTCTCTCTTTACCTGTCTTATTTTGAAATTCACTTGGTCTGATATAAGAATTGCAACACCTGCCTTTTTTTGTTTGCTATTAGCTTGAAGTATTGTCCTCCACCCCTTAACCCTGAGTCTGTGTTTGTCCTTGGGGCTGAGGTGTGTTTCCTGGAGGCAACAAATTGTTGGATCTTGTTCTTTAATCCATTTTGCCACTCTGTGTCTTTTTATTGGAGAGTTCAATCCGTTTACATTGAGAGTGATTACTGATGCATGTGGACTTAATGCTGTCAATCTGTCGCTCAATATCTTGTTTTCCTGCGTTTCTATTCCTGTGTGCTTTAGACTACCCATTTAATACTGCAATTTCTTATGCTGGGTTTCTTAGATTTTTCCTTATTTATGATTTGTGACTCCGTTCTGTACTTTCTTTTAGTGTCTACCTTGAAGTTTGTATTTAGAATCTTGTGTATAATATAGTCTATTCTCTGGTGGTCTCTTACTTGCTTGACCAATACTGATTTAGACCCTTTGCTCTTGCCCTCCTAAATAATTATTTTCATTTCTTATTCCAACTCGTGTTATGAATTTGCAGTTAGAGTGATAAGATCGTCCTTGCTTTGGTTTGTTTCCTTACCTTTACCCTAATGCTATAATTGAATATTTGCTATCCTGTTCTGGTTCTATCCATCGGTCTCCCTAGTCTGTGGATTGTGACCCCTTTCTCCCTTTTTTCTTTTTTCAGGTATGAGAGCCTTCTTGAGGATTTCTTGTAGTGGAGGGCTTTTAGTTACAAATTCCCTTAACTTTTGTTTGTCTGGAAAAGATTTAATTTCTCCCTCATATCTGAAGGAAATTCTTGCTGGATAGAGAACTCCTGGCTGAAGATTTTTATCTTTTAAAGCTTTGAATATGTCACTCCATTCTCTCCTAGCTTGTAGGGTTTCTGTAGAGAAATCCACTAAAAGTCTGATAGGGGCTCCTTCATAGGTTATTCTCTTCTTTTTTCTTACTTCCCTGAGTATTCTTTCCTCATCTTTCCTTCTTGCCAATTTTACTACTATGTGCCTTGCAGTAGGTCTTTTTACACTGACAAGTCTAGGAGATCTGAAACCTTCCTGTACACACATTTCTCTGTCAATCCCTAGACTTGGGAAGTTCTCTTCAATAATTTCGTTAAGCACACTTTCTGCTCCATTTTCCTTTCCCACATTCTCGGGAATTCCTATGATCCTTATGTTCTTACTCCTCATTGAATCCACTCTCTCAGAGATTTTCCTCGTTTTTTTTAATTCTTAGTTCTCTTTCTTCCTCTGTCTGGAGCCATTCAGCCTGTCTATCTTCAATTATGTTAATTTGCTCTTCTATGGTGTCTACACGGGCATTCAGGGAATCCGTATTCTGTTTTATCTGGTCCATTGTGTTTTTCATCTCTAGTAATTCTGTTTGATTCTTCTTTATGATTTCAATCTCTTTTGTGAAGTAACTCCAGAACTTGGCTTGTTTCTCTATCTTTCTCTCTACCTCATTGAGTTTTTTGATTATAGCTGCTCTGAACTCATTATCACTTAGCTTACCTAATTCCAAGTCCTCAGGACTTAATTCTGTGTTTTTATTGTTTTCCTTCTGGTCTGGGGCTTTTATAAATTGCTGGATGGTAGAGGAGCGGTTTTTTCACATGGTGGTAGAATTTGGTTGCAGTTACAGCCTGTCGCCACTAGATGGTGGTCAAGAGCCGCGTGTTCTGAACTCTCCGACTTCGGGCAAGATGGCGGCACCCAGTGCACTTTGCGGGGGGGCGGGGGCGGGGGGGGCTGTTACTCACTCACACCGATCTGGATTCAGTTCCGTTCTGTTCTCTGGTCTCCCAAGGCCCTTGATTTATGGGGTCCCCGCGGATGGAAGCTTTCCCCCCGTCAGCGGGTCTCCACTGAATCAGCGGCAGGAGTCCTGGATGATCCCCGGTCGTGCGGCCCCTCCCCCGCTCCTTCCCGACCCGCGCCGCAGCGATCGCAGACTCTAGGGGAGGGAGCGATGTTCTCTCCTACCGTTCCGGCACCTCCGAGGCCATAAGTAGGGTTTATGATCTCCGCCTTCTTGGTATTGTAGGTCTCTAATGTGTTGGCATTAGATTTATTCTCTGAAATTCAGTTTTTCCAATCCTTTGCTGTATTTTGGAGGGGAGAGAATCCCGGGTCAGCTCACCCTGCCATTTTGCTCTGCCCCTTTTGCCCCTCAGTCAGACATTTTAAAACATGCTCAGGTAAAGTTGATACAACCTATTTATAAAAAATCAGCTCAAACATTCCAACCTTTATAATCTTAACACTCACACTTTTATATAGTATCAATTCAATTATATCCTGAGTCAGGGTCTTAAGGTGAGTTGTTGTTTTATTTTTTTTCTATTTCCTTTTTAACTTGGTATTTTCATAGGTCCCAATAAAAATTATGGTGAGAGTTCTCACAAACTTTTCCCCCAAATTTAGAAGTTTTCCTAATTTAAATGATCCATCATTTGGCCACATTGATGAGTAGCATCTTAACAGTGACTCATACCAATAAACTTACCATGGAAGCAAGAGGCATACCCAAAGGAGATCCAGAAAGTTCACTCCCAAAAATAGTCTAAGAAAGAAAAGGCATTCGTTGCACATCAAGCAATGAAGGTTGAGACAACAAAGGCCCCTTATGAAAGCAATTGGGACCCCTTATGACAAACTCCCCTGAGAGCTGACACAGCCAGACAAAGAGAGTGTGTCCTGGAACTCCAGTCTACCTGACTGGCTGCCACGATGCATACCAGCACATGCATCCTCCAGATAGCAGACACCAGAAAGGTCACAAAGCCAAGCTCTCAAGACATAGAATAAGACAAAAGAACAAACCTCATCTGATATGCACATTAACAGCTTTAGCTCAGCCTTGGGTTTCTTGGAGCCAGAATAATACCTAGGAAGGTGTTGCCACAGGGTTGGAGACTGTGTGTGTTTTACAGAGTACCTCGTCATTGCATGGACATTTTCTTGAAGTTGACAGGGGACCTGTGTCATCTACCCTGTTCTGTGACCAACTCATCCTTCCATGGGAGAGTTCTTAAGGTGGCAAGCGTCCTAATGGTTCTTAACCTCTTGACTCGTGCCCACCAAATTTGTGGCCTTTTTGCCTTCCAAGATGCCCTTAGCAACAGCTTTCACCTCATGCGTGTATTCCCAGACAACAGGCTTATAGAGCTATGCCTCTGTCTTATGACAAACAAAAAACAAAGACAGAGACAAAGAAGAATACTATCTCCAGGAGGAAAAGGATCTACAAACAGTGAGTACTCAACCAAATCCTAGAGTTGCTGAGTCCAAGAAGCTAGCTTCACCAAAATTTTCTCCTGCTAAGCTAAATTTAGAAAAGCAAAAAAACTCACCACTCTCACTTCCATTGGACCCTGGAGGCAGAGACCCAGGAGACTGATGTGGTAAGAACTCTTACCTCCTGCTGACTCTTGTCAGGGGCCCAGGATCTCACAGCTGCAGCAGTCCAGGAGCGAGCAGTGTCCAGCCAGTGAAATGTTATCAGTCCAAGTCACCAAACTGTAGAGAAGGAAGACATTTCCTCTACCCACTCTAGGTCCTTCTGGGCAGGCTACAAATTAAATTCACACAAGATAGAATGACAAGAGAAAATTAGGCAGAGCTTTATAACATGTATATATGGGAGAGACCCAGGAAAACTGAGTAACTCACCAAAATGATGGAAGCTCTCACCTTAAATATCATCTTCAGCTAAAAGCAAAGGAGGATGTTGGGGTGGCAGAAGTAAGTTATGGGAGATTACCAGAAAAGCACAGTAAACAAGAGTAAGGTTATTATGTAAATTTAAGCCCTTGCCTTCCACATTGATAAGAGTTTCTAAAGATAAGGTCATCCCCCCCTTCTTCTTGGTACAGAGAAGCAGACACCTTTATAGATGGAGATTTCCCTTACAAATGTGACCCTTACAAAGGGTTAAATTCTACTTTTCAGAGCTTTTCCCATGTCTACAGTTTTTAAAAGTAACAAGCCCAAAATAATCCTCATGCCAAAGAGACACATTTTGGGGTGGCCAATTCCAATCCTCCATAATGAATAGATTTGAGAGAAGCTCAAGAGTTAAAATCCACAGAACTTGGTGATGAATTGGAAATGGAGAGCTAGGGAGATGGAGTCAAGGCAGCTCCTAGTCTAGGAAGTGTCTAGTAGATGTGTTCGCTGAGGTAGGGAGCACACGTCTTAAACGAGGGGCAGGGGGGTGAGCAGGTGCTTGCCTTAGGACTAGCTGAACTTGAGGTGCCCCTGAAACTCTCAAGAGGAGATATTGAAATGGGGAATGGTGATTTGAGTCTAGAGCTCAGAGAAGTCTGGGTTAAACTGGATAACATTTGTAAAATGCTTAGCTCAGCCTCTGTTCAAACGTGCTGGCCAATGCTATTATTGTCCAACAATATCTTTAATGTGGTCAAAATTGACACGATAAAATTTATGTGATTAAAAGCATTAACACATTTTGAAGTACTTAAAACAGTGCCTAGCACATAGTAAGAGCTTAATATAAGTTAGGGAAGAAATGAAAGAGATTATATCTCTGAAAACCCTTCTGATTTCTGTGTGTCAGCATGAGGAATTATTATGTTGACGAGATTTTCACATATTGAGCTATATGGGGTAACTATTTGAGTTCAAAATTGATTAGGCTTGAACTAAAAGGCTGACTTATGGCCTATCAACACACATTGTCCATCTGCTTAACCATCAAAGTAAAAGCTGTTCTCTCTTTAGATAAGACTGCAGACTTCCCCTCCTACTCCCTGCTGGTAACGTCCTGCTGGTGAACGCCCGGATTAGTCCCTTTCCTGACATCACAGTCACGTTGACTTTTCTAAGTTGCAGCTGAGTACCTCTTGAAATTTTGATGACGATGTATCCTGGGTGTGTTTAATGTATGTTCTTTGTTCCAAAAAGATATAAGACTGTACTGAAGCCCATGCTTCTCTGGAATGCCCACTAAGGCCTTCCAGGGTTATAATCCTCACACTGGCGCAGAATAAACTCACTCCAATTTTGATTTATAGGTCGGTTATGGATTATTTGTGTCAACAATGTATTCAAAGTCTGACCCAGTTTTGGGAACTTCACAGAAAATGGATGAGTTTCTGTACCCATTATTTAGAAAACCTGACTCTGCTTTCCAGATAGAAATTTAACATTTCTAAAAATGACCCATAATATTGTTATCAGTAAAAGTACTGAATAAAGAGGCAAGAGACCTGGTTCTAAGTCTTAGTCCAACCTTCTTTACTTCTGTGACCTCCCTTAGGCTCCCCAAAGGAATTGTGTAAGATGACCCCCTTCAGTTTGAAAATCCCGTATCTGGTTTCTAAACATCTTAAGCAAAAGACAGCCTCTCACCACTCAGATAGGCAAGCCCACAGGAGAGCCACAGAGAAGCTGGATGCCAGCAAAGAGCCTGGCCTGCGTGCTGCATTACCACATCTCCAGCTGCAGTGGTCACACAGAGATGGCGTGATCATCTGATTAACAGGCATCTTGGATGTCTTGCTCAGTGTTTCCTTTTAAGTGGAAGGTCAGTGATTTCCCCACTTCCTGCCCCTGAGACAGAGGAAGATGAGACACACAGAAACAGCAGGGTTCGGACACTGGCTCCTGGAGAAAAATCAGTTTAGGGAGTAAGGACGTGGGCGTACTGAGGCACCACTTTGGGTTTCCAAACCCATGGGACCCTTGAGCCCTGAGAAACAGATGAGGCAGCTGAGTGAACTGCTGAAAGCAGATCTAACTTAGGATTACCTCCCACCAGACAACCCTTTCAAGAGGAAGCAAGCACTTTGGAGGACACTGGGGGCGTTTACTGCTCACAGTGACTCACTGACGCCTGTGCCTCAGAACAAGGCTGCAGGTCACAGAACTGAGAAGAAAGGTCCACTGCAGAGGAGGTGACTTTACACCCCAGTTCTGCCATCCACTTGTCACCATAGACAAGCTGCTTTCTGAGTCTCGGCTTCCTCATCTATAAAATCTTCATTACTTACCTGATCTACCTTATGGGATTGTCATAAAAAGAATGATCTTACAGGTAAAAGAGCAAAGCACAGTACTTAGCACACGTAAAGACTGGTTTCTCAATGTACATCCTAGATTATCTCCAAAGCAGACATAAACTTTATTTTGCCTCATTGCGTTCAACAAGAAACTTCCCTGTGTGAGATGCTTATCAGAGTAAATGTTGAGTACATTTCTTTTCTTGGTCCTCATTCCCAGGGAGTGACCCTCTTGCAGAATTCTGCTGAGATTCATTATGGCAAAGGAATAAAGGAAAAAGAGAAAGGCAGAGAGAGACAGGTTCTGAACCAGTAAACTCAAACTCTGGAGAGCCCAAAAGGATCTGAGCTCAGCAGAACATTTCTTTGTGAGTTCTGTGTTTTCAGCCATGCAGAGCCCCAGAAGTGTTCTCTGGATCACAGGTCTTCTCGAATGTGTTTGCAGGAAGATTTTTGCTATAAACAGAGCTATTCTAAGCATGTGCCAAATCATGGAATCTGCCAAGAACCCCAAAAGATCGAGGAAAATAGATCTGATGAGTAAAGAAAGTGGTTTTGTTAGTTGCATATAATCTTTGAAGACATAATTTCTTACACTAATACCCAGAAAGAAAAAGTGTTTTCAGACACATTATCTTTTTATTTTTCCGTTAACCTTTATTAAGCTCCTACTGTGCACTAGGCAGTATTTTAAGTACTTTAAATGTGTTGGTATATTCATCACATAAATTTGATCATGTTGGTTTCCATAACCAACTCCCTCTCCCATTATTATTAGAGGAAGAGGGTGAAATGTTCCCACTTTCCTCATGACCTCTGTTGGTTGATGTGACAGGGAGCACCCATCAAGCTCCCCGTGCTTCCCTTGCCAAGCACACAACTGCCAGAGTAGCTCAAGGGAAGATCCATAGAGGCCCGCATGCTGCCGTCAAGACCCCTGTTCCCTCCTCATCACCCACTGTCTCACCAACACAGTCTGCCAAAGACCACCAGAGCTAATCTCCTCATGCCCCTTATGGGTCAGCCTGCAAAATGCCGGATCTTTTCTCACTGCCAGACTCCAAGCCTAGATGACCCTCACACCCCCCAGTCTGGGCCAAAGCCCTCTGCAGCTTGTTGCCACTTATCAGGAAAATATCATTTAATCTTAAACTCTTCCTAAACTTTACTTTCACTTTCTTGATCTTAGTCATTTTCATCCCTGGCTGTAAATTAGACTTAAAAATTTTTAAAGTTTAAGAATCCATACCTTCTTGAGGGAGGGGATGATGAAGTGGAGTTTAGGCATTTTTTTTTTTAGTTCAAACAGGAAAGGGTCTATTATAGGATATTAGGTCATCTCCTAATATCCTATAGGATCTCCAGGAGAGCCAGAGCACCAGCTGGGCAGCCAGGAGCAAAGTTCAGTCCTCCTTCCCGGGGGATAGCCTGGAAAGGGGGATGTCCCCACTGCCACATGCACCAGAAAATGGAATCTACTCACCACACACTCCCCAACGGTTCTCACTACCAGTAAGAGGATTTTTTTTTTTGGTAATTAACATACAATAAAATTGACTTTTTTATTCATGAACAATTGTATGAGGTTTAACACATGTGCAAGAACAGTTCTATCACCCCAAATAACTCAGGCACCCCTCTATAGTCACACCCACCTCCCACGGCCACCCCTGAAAACCACTCACTTGTTCCCCATCACTGTAATTTTGCCTTTTGGGCAGTATGATATAAATGGAATAATATAGTATGTAACCTCTTAATACTGGATTCTTTCACTCAGCACTATGCCTTTGAGGTCAATCCAAGTTGTTGTATCAATAGTTTGCTCCTTTTTATTGCTGAGTAGTGTTCCATTATATGATGTTCCACTTTATTTGCCCGTTCATCTGTTGAAGGACATTTGGATTGTTTCAGGCCTCTGGTTACTAGCACTGGAACCGCTGTGTACCTTCATGTCTAGGTTTCGGGGTGAATATAAATTTTCATTTCTCTTGGGTCAACAACTTGGAGTGGGATCCCCAGGTCACATGACAGGAAACTACTAAACTGCTTTGCACTGTGGCTGTATAATCTCACCAGCAGTGTGTGGCAGTTTCAGTTGTCCACCTCATTGCTGGAGTGTGGTATTGTCCGTATGTTTCATCTTAGCCATTCTCATAGGTGTGTAGTGGTATCTTGTTGTGGTTTTAATTTGTGTTTCTCATTGGTATTTTCTAATGTCCCCACATGACTTGGATATGTAGCTAGAGTTACAAACCACTGGAAAAACTGAAGCTTGACTGCCCAGCAAGGTCAAGCCCCTGCCACCAAATTTGTTAATGTACCTGCACGTATACACTATGTTTCTACCTGTTGCAATAGGGGAACTGTCCGTGTTCCCACCGACTGCTCCATCTGCACTCACTCTACACACTGGATGTTGTTCCTTTTTCCCTGTCCAATGGAATTACTTGAGGAGTTGTTCCTTCTCTTTCTTGGTATCATCATTTTATCCAACTCCTCAATCACATTATCAACCGCATACAAATATGCTATAGTAAAAAATAATTCTTTTCCTTCACATCCCTCTCTAGCTATCATTCCATTTCTCTGTTCCTCCTTCAACAAAAGTCTATTGAAATAGCTGTCTATGTATAACTATCCTCACATCCTTCCCCGACTCTGTCTTTTTCCCCCATCTTCTTTTGCATTTACTCGAATCAGACTTTCACTCCCCCAGTCCATAAAAACTGCTCTTGTCAAATTCACCAATTGCGCTCATGTGATAAATCCAAAGTTCAGATGCTCTCGGTCCTTAACTTAGTCACTTACAATCAGCAGAATTGATCACCACCTGTCTTTCCTAATTTTCTTCTGACCTGGCATCAGGGTTATCCATGCACCTCAGTAGCTATTCTGTCTTGGCTTCCTTTGCTGGCTTCTCTTCATCTTTCTGACCTCTGCAATTTGGAGTGGCCTTGGGCTCAGTCCTCAGATGGCTCCTCTTTACAGTCCCTTCATAGATGACCTTATTCTATCCAATAGTCTCAAATGCCATCTACAGATTGGTGACTTCTTCCTTTACATCTCTAGTCTAGACCTCTCCACTAACTCCAGACTCCTATAGCAAACTTTCCATTTGGCATCTGCATTTGAATGTCTTATAGACATCTAAAACGACACCTGCATAACTGAATTCTTGAATAATTTCTCAGTTATGTTTCCCATCTGATCTTCCCCATCTCAGAAAACAGCAACTCCATTCTTCCAGCTACCCAGGCTAAAAACCTTGCAATCATGCTTGATTTCTCTTTCTCTCACTCTACATCCATTTAACTGGCAAATCATGTTGGCTTTGTTTGAATACATCCAGAAAGCAAACAATTCTTTCTATTCCCACTGCTATATCCTGATACAAGCCACCATCAGCTCCCACTGAATTACTGCAATACCCTTCTAAAGGGCCTCCCTGCTTCCACTTTCCTCCTTCAGTTTATTCTTCACACATCTCAAGGGTAAACATTGAAAACATTCACACTTTAAAAAATATTAGTCAGATATCACTCCTGCACTTAAGAAGCTCCAGTGGCTCCCGACTCATTGTGAATGAAACCTGAAGCCCTTTACACTCACCTTCCCACCGTCTTCCCCTGACACCCCTCATCTACTTTCTGCTCATCCCACTCCACTCAAGTAATCACTATGGCTGTAGCTTGCAACAGATATAGTTGCAGTTGTGGACCTGATTTGGGGGCAGGGATGACATGATCGCGGTCATTGGCCATTCCTAGCACGCTTCCACTTTGGAACCTCGGCCTTTGCTTTTCTCTCTGCCCAGATGCCCTTCCTTTGGATATCGCCTGGACTTCTCCCTCCCTTCATTCAGGGAAGTCTCTGCTCAAATACTGCTCTATCAAAGAGGCTTCCACGGCCACACTTCCTGAAAGAACATCTCCCTGTTGTTTCATTGTCTCCCAGCTTAATTTTTCCTCAAGGCGCTTATCACCACCTCATGAAGAGTTACTTCATTAATTTGTCGTGGGTTTCCCATCCACTTCCCACTTGAACATGAGCCCCATGAGTCAGGGGCTTTCTCGATTGTGTTCCTTGATGAATCCCATGTGGCCAAAACAGTGCCTAGTACATTGAAGGAGTTCAATATGAAGTTGAATGAATAAGTGAATGAATCTGCCCTCACATAACCAGTCAGTAATACTTTTTCTTTCTAAAGCATCTCTAAATATGGTTTGAGCCCGGTTTCATCTGGACCTTAGAGGACCCGATATACTGTGTTTTCTCTAACCGTATATTCTAGCCATGACTCTGAGGCCCTCAGGCCCTCTGGGGATGCCCTCTCTCTAAATCAGGTTATAATGGTATCACTTCAAAGAAGAATCCTGTTTGCAAATTCATGTGAGTGGAAATTAACTGTAAACAGAGTGCCCTGGGACAAGGGTTCACACACACTCACCTGTATACACACATAGTCACATACACTCTCATAGAAACAATTTGGCCTCTTTGATAAGCACCATATTTTGTCACTAAGTCAAAAATATGTCTTACTTATCCTCTGGAACACTTCTTTTAGCTTTTAAAATGTTTTCAATATAAACCAAAGAAACTCTATTTCATAGGGATTTTTACAGAGAACTAGTTGAAAAGTTTGTCTACGAAAATAATCCATAACCAATCTATAAATGAAAATTTGAGTTTATTCTGAGCTGAAATCTGAGGATTATAACCCAGGAGAGTCTTTCCACAAAGGAACAGAGCACTCCAAAGAAGTGGGCGTATACAGGGGGGTTGTATACCCTCAAAGAGGATGTTTCACATATGATTGAAATGTCCCTTTTACAATAGTCACGAGGCTGGTCTGTCGGCACAGCGATTGATGGAAACGGCAGATAGGCTTGCTGTCTCGGTGAACACAGCAGGGTGGCAGGTCTGTTGCCTCCAGCTGGGTGGTCACAGATGAGTGCTGCAATCAGTTTCCAGCCTAAGGAAAGATGCTTAATCTTTAAGGAGATGCCAACATTGGGAGGGGGAGTTGCACCTTTATCTTAAGGCCATTTGTTCTTGCCATAGTAAATGTTTTAAAGCGGATGTACAATGCGTGCTCAATAGCCACAGTCAGGCCCTTTTGGAAAAAACAAAGTCAGGCCAAATTAGGTTTATACGGAATGGCTTCTTCATATACTCCAATATATCCTATTACTTGCCACTTTTATTTGTCAAGTTCAATATTTAAAATGAGGTCATTCACAATGTAGAAATGACTAAACACAAAGCAAGATAGAAAAGAACAAAAATGCATGCATTAATGTAACAAATTTGTATTTTTAGGATTAACTTGATAAAATTTTAATCATGTTGATTTTTTTTATTTTCAAAGTCCTAAAATTACATCATAGCAAGTTAAAAAATTACCTACCTACAAACATGTTGATATCATTTTAATGTATTTCTACATAAGGGTATATTTTATAAGTTTAGCCTATCTCAGAACTCTGCATTTACTCCATTCTTCAGGAAGTGTATTCAGAGACGTAATCACAGTTGTGTCTGTAGTATTTATGTTTTAGAGGAATGGAGGTAAAAGCAAAGTAGTCTAAACATTTGCACTTTTCTGTCTTCTGAGTATTTTTTTCTTGCTAAATTGGTGAAGTGTCCATAACTCTTTGTGTAGTGTAAGCCCTGACAGTTGGTTTTTCCTTTTTGTAATACAAGTGCCTGACTTAAGCTTTGACAACTAAAGCAGCCACTACAAAGAGGGTTATCTCTTGAATAAGCACATTGTCAGCCACAGGACTAGATAAGGAGGGAGCCCCTTGACCCCCACCCAGGCTTCTTTGTTTTAGGGATCTTGGTTGATTTCAATAAGTGACCATTGTGGCCACTGGTTTTTTCTCACCTTGCACTTTAAATTCCTACCTTTATGTTTTAAATTCACCAATAAAAGAGTGAGCCTGAAAAACCCTAGACCCCCACCTTAGATCTCAGTAAAAGCAGAACCCCAGGCCTGCGTGCCCTCTCTCTCTCTTTCCCACCACAACCTCACTGGCCCCAGGTGTGCCATGTAATTTCTAGGACCTACATGTAACAAACCCTTTTTTTCCCAGAGTTTCCTGATGGTTAGTGCTGAGAGTGTCTTGCAATCATAATAAAAACCACAAGGGCTGGTCCAGCCACAACGTTGGTTCCAGATGGGCTGAGATTCACATACAACACTTTGCACCTTCTGACAGCCTTATCTTTCCTTCGTCTCTCAATAAATGCTTCCGGAGGACCTGCTATGTGCCTGTTCTAGGAGTTGGGATATATTGGTGAAGATAACTAGAAAAGATAACTAGATCTCTGCCTCAAGGAACTTACTTTTTATTAAGGAAAGACATATAATAAAATGTCTTCATTTTCTGTTGTTGCACAGCAAATAGCAGAAACTGAGCAGCTTAAAACAATACACATTTATGGCTCACAGATTCTGTGGGTCAGGACTTCCGTGCAGTCCTTGCCTTTTAGGGGCTTCCAATCACTCAATGACGGAGAAAAGACATGTGAAAAGATTACTAACCATTCAAAACATTAGATACTGAAAACAAAGCAAAATAAAACACCTTAAAAACTTGAAAAATAGGTACATCAACTGCGACCATTCAATTTTAGTTTAGGGCCAAAAAGCTCACTCTGTAATTTCAGACATCCTTCCTCAGCCCTGATTGGAGTCACTGTGTCCCAGTACCTACGGGACCAGGTTTCTGGTGATGACATTAGTCATAGGAAACAGGCGGGTCCTGCTAAATGTAGTCTGTACAAAAGGCTACAAAGATATATTTTAAACTAATTTCTATCTAAAACAGCTAGAATGTGCTCATATTTTAGTGTTTAAAGGCATAGATCTCAGGTATTAAAATAAAAATTGGCCCTCAAAAACAGCTAATTTCTTAAAATTCTGAGTAGTCAAAATTTGACTGCACTTTGAAGTTGGGAGGATAGGCCTGAGATGCTACTCAGGGTGCCAGGGGGAGGTTTGCCCCAGTGGAGGCAGCCCTGAGAAGGCAGGCCTGGAACCCTGAGCAAGCAGGCCTGGAACCCTGAGCAAGTGTGGCCTGGAACCCTGAGCAAGTGTGGCCTGGAACCCTGAGCAAGCAGTCCTGGAACCCTGAGCAAGCATGGCCTGGAACCCTGAGCAAGCATGGCCTGGAACTCCGAGCAAGCGTGGCCTGGAACCCTGAGCAGGCAGGCCTGGAACCCCGAGCAAGCGTGGCCTGGAACCCCAAGCAAGCATGGCCTGGAACCCCGAGCAAGCGTGGCCTAGAGCCCTGAGCAAGCGTGACCGGGAGACTCTGTCCCAGTTTCTGGTGGATACGTGCATGTTCAAGGCACTACTTCCCTTTCCTCCTTAAATTATTTTTGTGTTTTATTTTTTAAGTGACAGCATGATTCATGTAATTACTTCGTCCTCTCACAATGTCTCAGAAAAGGCCTTCTAGATGAGAAAATAAATGATTCCTATGGCAATTTAGTGGCAGGCCGGGATTAACGTACTAACTTGCAAAATCCCCCCTTCTCCTTTTCATTCTGTATGTTTATCCTAAAATGGGAAAAACTGGGTGAAATTTATATAAAGATTTATGCTCTGGTTCACATCCATCCCCAGAATTCACTCCTCGTGACCTGAAGAACTGGGTTTCATCCAGTGGTATGTGGTTATGAGTGGCAATTTTAACTAGGGTGTGGATATTCCAACATTCATAAAATATTTTTCCTTCTAATTGCTGAAAGTGAATAATTATCATAAATTAGACTACAAAACAGAGAAAGATATATTAATAGTTAAAGGTATGTCACAGCTCAGAAATGTTCTTTGATTATTAAGGGAAAGTCATGTAAACTCAATGAGCCTCAATTTCTTCATCTGTAAAATGGAGATAAAGAATATATATTTTAACTACTACTTATAGGCTTATTTTGAGGGTACAGTGAGCATATTTTGTAAGTTTGCTGAATTATAAGAACTACTCGAGTTGCTTATTTTAAAAAAATACCAACTATCCAGATTCCTGTGCTTTCCAGAGAACTGAGTAATTCTTTTCATCAGATAAATTTGGGAAACAGTAGATAACAGCAGATGTACTTTGCAAGCAGGAGAAGATTACAAAAATATAAGATGTTTACTTTTCTATTAGTATCTTACAGCTGTCCAAAAAATTCCTTTTTAAATTATTTCACATCTCGGCCTTTGTCAATATTCTGCGAGTAGAGATTGCCTTGCCATTTTTATTGCTGTCATTGTGTTATATTTAAAAAATCAGCAGAACCCAAGAGTAAGCAATGAAAATTAAATCCTGTTCTCATACAAGATTCTTAATCACTCCTTCCTCAGAAGTCAACTTAGTGAATTCTGCATCTTATTTTCCAGAAATATTCTATGTACATGGACACACACAAACTCACACACACATACACACAGACAAACATTGTGAACACTATTCTATGCTTTCCTTTTTCCTTAAGATATCTCATTAAAGTATCTTGTAAATCAATCAGTTTCAATACACATATATCAACCACATTATATTTCACATTCTGTAGAGTGTTTCATACAATTATACCATCATTTACTTTGTCATTCCTCATATTGATGAACATTTGGAGGCCTTTTGGTTTTTTGCTATTAACTAATCACTAAACAACCCTTTAGTGAATATTCTCGCACAAATGTCTTTGCATGTATCATATGGGTTATCTGTAGAATAAATTCTTTTAAATGGAATGACTGGAGGAGAGGTGTCAAGATGGCAGTGTAGGTGGACTCTGAACTCACCTCCTCTAACAGACATGACCAATTTACAACTACTCTGGGAACAATTACCCCTAAGAGAGAACTGAAAACTGGATAAAAAGAACCCCCACAACAAGGGACAGTCATGACTGAGGTGGAAGGGGCAGAAATTCCTTTCTGTAGAGGAAAAAAAAGCCACCTTTGAAAGTCATGGTGATTCATGGCCAGCAGGGAGAAAGCCTAAGGTACGCAGCCTTCTCTGGAGGCATGGGGGATCTGAGCGAGGGAGTGTTTCTGATATAAGATCCTTTGGAATCAGCACAAATGAGACAAGTGTCATGATATCTGACTCTGCTGGCTACTAACAACAACAGGGAATACCCCCAGAAAAGCTATCAGACACAAGGGGAAGAAACCCAGCTCTTAAAGGGCCCATGCACAAATTCACCCATTTCAGAAAGCAACCTAAAATCACCAGAAAGTTGCACAGTCCTTGGTGAAAAGAGACTCATCTGGTAGGCTCTGGGTGCATCTCCATGAGAGGTGAGACATTGGCAACAGCCATTATTGTGACCTAGGACAGGCAGGCTGACACAGATGTTGGCAAATACCGTTGGAGTTCTTCCCCTGACCTGTTTGTCCAGGCTCTGCCCCACCAGTTAGAGTTCTGATTTAGTCCAGCTCAGCCAGGGCAGGCAGCCCACAATAGGGACTGACCCCAGCCAACAACAAGCCCTCAGGCAACTTGTGGGCCTGCATAAGCTGGGTGCCTGGATCCTCTGCAGTCTGGTGAGTGGGTCCATCTATGCAGGGCAGGGCAGGCATGAGGAGTGGGTGGAGTGTGTGGGGCATTGGTGGAGTGTGTGGGGCCTCTGCAGTGGGGTGACCGGGTCCACTTCAGTGGGTTGGGACGCATGCACAGGGCAGGACTGTATTGACAGTGTGTGGCCCTGTGGGTGGTAGGTCTTGTCAGCTGCAGAACACTTGTGCTTCTCAAAGAGCCACATAGGGGATCAGCCCCAACTTCCAAAGCCTGAAACAATTGAGTGCTCCTGTGCCTGGGGCCAGCCCCGGTCAGCTGCAATCCTGAGAGAGCTGACAATAGCCTTGCAAGCCAGAGACCTAGAGCAGTTGTAAGCCCCTGAGCCTAGCAACAAGCCACGCTAGGGGTGTACTCACTTAACAGAAAAATTGCAATAGGAATGTGCCATTAGACCTTGCAACCAACTGTACTGGGGCTCCCCACACCTGAAAAGTGACTGAAGGGTCCATAGCAGCCACACACAGCTGAGCACCACAACAAGCTGGCCAGGGGGACAGCCTAGACTACCCGGGCACCTGCAGGGAGAGAAACCCTGCTGCCACAACAAAAGGACACACATAGCCCACACAGTGTTCACACCTGGAACATTTTGAACTGGTGACAAGAAGGAAGCACACTGTTGGGCCTCATAAGGCATCTCTTACATAAGGCAACCTCTCCAAGATCAGGAGATGTAGCTGACCTACCCAATACACAGATATGAGCACAGAAAAAGAAGCAAAATGAGGAGGCAAAGTAATACATTCCAAGTAAGAGGACAGGACAAAACCTGAGAAAATAACTAACCAAAACAGAAATAAACAATCTACCTGACAAGAATTCAAACAAAAAGTCATAAGGATGCTCATTGATCTTGGGAGAAAAATGGATGAACCCAGTGAGAACATCAACAAAGAATTAGAAAATATAAAAAAGAACCAATCAGAAATGAAGAATACAATACTGGAAATGAAAAATTCACTAGAGGGACTGAATAGCACAGTAGCTTATACAGAAGAACAGGTCAGTGAGCTGCATGAAAGACTAGAGGAAATCACCCAAGCTGAGCAGGTAAAAGAAAAAAGAATTAAAAAGAATTAGAACTGTCTAAGGGACCTCTGAGACAACACCAAGTGCACTAACATCTGTATTATAGGTGTCTCAGAGGGAGAAGAGAGAGACAAAGGGGCAGAGAATCTATTTGAAGATCTAATAACTGAAAACTTTCCTAACCTAAGGAAGGAAACATATATCCAGGTACAGGAAGCACAGAGAGCGCCAAACAAGATAAACCCAAAGAGGCACACCAAGACACATTATAATTAAAATTTCAAAAATTAAAGATAAAGAGAGAATCCTAAAAGCCACAAGAGAGAGGCAACAAGTAACATACAAAGGCTGTCTTCTCAGCAGAAACCTTACAGGCTAGAAGGGAATGGCATGATATATTTAAGGTGCTGAAAGGAAAAAACCTACAGCCAAGAATACTCTACCTGGCAAGGTTATCATTCAGAATGGAAGGAGAGAGAAAGAGTTTCCCAGAAAAGCAAAACTTAAAGGAGTTTATCACCAAGAAACCATTTTTAGGGGCTGGCCCAGTGGCACAGTGGTTAAGTGCACACATTCCACTTCTCGGTGGCATGGGGTTCACCAGTTTGGATCCCAGGTGTGGACATGGCACCGCTTGGCAAGAGCCATGCTGTGGTGGGCCTCCCACGTATAAAGTGGAGGAAGATGGGCATGGATGTTAGCTCAGGGCCAGTCTTCCTCAGCAAAAAGAGGAGGATTGGCAGGAGTTAGCTCAGGACTAATCTTCCTCAAAAAAAAAAAATAAAAAAGAGAAAGAAACCGTTTTCACAAGAAATGCTAAAGGGACATATTTAAGTGGGAAAGAGAAGACCACAAATAGGAATAAGAAAATTACCCCCCCAAAAAAGGCAATAAAATCACTGGTAAAGGCAAAAGTACAGTAAAGATAGCAGATCACCCAACTATGAAGATAACATGAAAGTCAAAAGACAAAAGTACTAAAATTACTTATTTCAATAATAAGAGAGTAATGGATACACACACGAAAGAAGAGGTTAGATTTGATATAAAAAACATAAAATGTGGGAGGAGGGAAGTAAAAAAGTAGAGCTTTTAGAAAGAGGTCAAACCAAAGAGATCATCAACTTAATATAGATTGCTATATATGTATGTTATTATATATGAACCCCATGGTAATCACAAACCAGAAACCTATAATAAATACTCAAAAAATTATGAGAAATGAACCCAAACATAATACTAAAGAAAACCATCAAACCACAAGGGAAGAGAGTAAGAGAAGAAGAAAGGAACAGAGAAGAACTACTAAAACACCCAGAAAAAAATAACAAAATGGCAATAAGTAAATATTTATCAATAGCTACTTTAAATGCCAACAGACTAAATGCTCCGATCAAAAGGCATAGGGTAGCTGACTGGATAAAAAAACAAGATCCATACATATGTTTCATACAAGAGACACACTTCAGAGCTAAACACATTCACAAACTGAAAGTGAAGGGATGGGAAAAGATACTCCATGCAAATGGCAATGAAAAGAAAGCTGAAGTAGCAATACTTATATCAGACAAAATAGACTATAAAACAAAAACTGCAACAAGAGACAAAGAAGGGCACTACATAATGATAAAGGGAACGATCCAACAGGAGGATATAACACTTGTAAATATCTATGTGCCCAACATAGGAACACCTAAATATATAAAGCAATCATTAACAGACAGAAAGGGAGAAACCTACAGAAACACAATAGTAGTAGGGGACTTGAACACTCCACTTAGACCAATGGATAGGTCATCCAAACAGAAGATCAATAAGGAAATATTGGCCTTAAAGGACACATTAGACCAGATGGACT